>NC_069502.1:724525574-724575574 GCF_027579735.1 Bombina bombina | reverse complement strand
TGGCTGCCTTTGTTAACAGCAGTTCATTGATTGTATTTGAATAAACCTTTTTTCCTCTTTCGATGATTTGGAAAATGTCTTTTATCATGGGCACTAAATGATTTTTTTTTAAGATAGTGGAAATAGGAGTGTCGCACATCTTTGCTGATCTGATTGTTTCAGACACACATTTTGTGTTTTTATAACGTGCTCTGTACTTTTTGATTTTAAATTTTGTATTTGCTTTCTATTTTGACACAGATTAGTTTTTGACATCATTTTTTTTGTTCAACTTTTGTATTTTGATAACAACAAAAATATTATTAACCACTTCACGACGTTGGTACATTCCATGCTGTCCTAACAGAGCTGGGCTTTAAAGCCGTTAGGACTTCATGGAACGCTTTACCGCAGTGCTTGACAAATGTGTTTAAAAATTAGGTGCCAGTAAGAATATTTAGGAGCCAGGCATATTTTTAGGAGCCAGACCATTGGATTTGTATATAGACATATGGAGAATAACCCAAAAAGTTAGGAGCCAGGGGTAAAATTCTGGGAGCCAGTAGCTACCAGGCTCCTGGGTTTGTCGAGCCCTGCTTTACCATATATATGGCGTCCTGCGGCCTCCTCCTTTTAGGGAATGAAAAATCGTCCTGGGGGGAGTGCCTAGCAGCGTAGGCATTCCCCCAAAATTTGATCCTGGCCTTGAAATCACGTGTTTGCATTGACTATCGCATGATTTCATTTTTACAGTGACTGTTTACATCGGATTTTAGTTCCCTTGTTAAACTCTTGATACTGGCATGAAGGGGTTAAAGGTACATAAGTGCAAAAAGAAAATGCCCTAACGTGTTAGAATATTTTATTCTTGCACTATTGCTTGCATATAAATAGGGATTAAACATGTAGCTTAAAGGGATACTCAATTCAAAAATTAAACTTTCATGATTCAGATAGAGAATGCAATTTTAAACAACTTCCCAATTTACTTCCATTAGCAAAACGTGCACAGTATTTTTATATTTAGACTTTGAGTCACCAGCTCCTACTGAGCATGTGCAAGAATTCACAGAATATACATATGTGCATTTGTGATTGGCTGATGGCTGTCACATGGAAAAAAAATCTACTCATTTGAAGTTCAGACTAAGTGCTATTCTATTGTCTATTTTTATCATGCATTTGTTGATTATGCAAATCTACTGTAGTTACTGGTCCTTTAAAGGGACATGAAACCCAATTTTTTTTTCTCGTGATTTAGAAAGAACATGTAATTTTACACAACTTTCTAATTTACTTCTATTATCTAATGTGCTTCATTTTCTTCATATCCTTTGCTGAAAAGCATATCTAGATAGGCTCATTAGCTACTGATTGGTGGTTAAACATAGATGCCTCGTGATTGGCTCACCCATGTGCATTGCTATTTCTTCAACACAGGATATCTAAAGAATGAAGCAAATTAGATAATAGAAGTATATTAGAAAGTTGTTTAAAATAGTTTTTTCTATCTTAAACATGAAAGAAAAAAATGTGGGTTTAATGTCCCTTTTAAGTCAACTCCAGAGCAGCAATGCACTACTGGGACCTAGCCAGTGACAAGAGGCATATATACTTAGCCACCAATCATCTCCCAGTAGTTAATTGCTGCTCCTAAGCCTACCTAGAAGTGCTTTTCAACAAATGTTGCCAAGAGAACAAGGTCAATTTGATAAGAGAAGTAAAGTCTATTTTAACTTTCATGTCCCATTGACCGTTTTAACAATTATCAATTATTATTGTTGATAATGCTATACAGATTCTTCCACTTTTGAATATTTGTATTACTTGCAAAACCGTAGTATAAGGTCATTTTTTTTCTGTCTAATGTGTGCTTGATTGCCATTTTGGCAGTGATCTATTTAACCTATTATATCGTTACCACCTCTAGCATGTATTGATTACAAACCTCGGTGACACAGAAAACATATTTCACCATAAGGTTGGCCATACAGCAAGGTCATGTGATATATTTTATGCCTTTCACTTCAGATTCTGAGATGTTTGGGCCATCAAGTTAATTCTCATAAACAAGTCCTTGTTGACAGATTTATAATTGTAAAACTCTGTTGAAGGACAATATTTGACCAGCCAGGTTAATTATTGTATTTTTTCTTTCTTCTTGCCTTTTTGGCCTTTGCTGTCTTCATCAAAGTGATGTGTTTTTCAGCTATTTATTTGTGTGACATCATTTTAATTAAATAAAACAACAAAAAGACTAAATAAATTTAACATAACGATTTTCTGTCTTAATAAAAGCAACTTATACTTTTAAATAAATATATTTACATAGGTTTTATTTGTAGAACTTTTGTGATATATCAGGGTAAATATATTAAATGAACATAGATGGCATGAATTTAATTACATCCATTGGGGGGGGGGAACACAAAATACTATATTAGCAAATAATATATTTTGGTAAATAGAAACGCATTCTTGGATAAATGTAGTCTCTTCTCCTGCCCTTTTGATTAGGTCTCCCAAACCCTCTGATTTGTTTCCCATTAAAAAAAAAAAAAACTGTATTAGGAGGAAGGAAAATAAGACAAAAGGAAGTATATTATATATATATATATATATATATATATATATATATATATATATATATATATATATATGTATGTGTGTATATATATATAATTTATTTATTTTTCTTCTTCAAAGTAATGCATCACTATATATTATGTTAATTATTACAACAGGGAAACTTTAATCTATGTGCTACAAAATACAAGATTTTTATTGATAAATTCAAAACCCAAAATTAACAATATTAAAGGGACAATCAAGTGAAAAAAAACTTTGATTTAAATAGGGCATGTAAATTTTAAACAACTTTCCAATTTAGTTTTATTACCAATTTTGCTTTGTTCTCTGTGTTCTTAGTTGAAAGCTAAACCTAGGAGGTTCATATGCTAATTTCTTAGACCTTGAAGGCCGCCTCTAATCTGAAAGCATTTTGACAGTTTTTCACCCCTAGAGGGCTTTAATTCATGTGTTTCACATAGATAACATTGAGCTCAGGCACGTGAAGGTCCTAGAAGTCAGCACTGATTGGCTAAAAATGCAAGTCTGTCAAAAGAACTGATATAAGGGGGAAGTGTGCAAAGGCATAGATACAAGGTAATCACAGAGGTAAAAAGTGTATTTTTATAACTGTGTTATGCAAAACTGGGGAATGGGTAATAAAGGGATTATCTACCTTTTTTAAACAACAAAAAATCTGGTGTTTACTGTAGCTTTAACTGATTCTGGTTTATTTTGCTTTTGTGGAGTAGTGGTAGTCTATAAGCGAGATATATATTGAAAGCAGACTATATTTCAAATATGAAAGGGAACAAGTGGTTTAGTTGTGTTTTTTTTTTTTTTTTCTGTTCACTCACCCGAGTGTACTTCTGAAAATAACCTGCAATGTTTCATCTTGGGAAAACACCATATAGTCAACCAAGATGTTCAGTTCTGTTGCATCTTTCTGTTTTTGAAACCATTAAGCGTTTTGTTCTAGTAGACAACCTCTCTACTTGCCTAGGTAGAAACCCTCCCAGAATGCTTTGGGACAAATATTTCCGTTCTACATACTATTATTTTAGCTACAGTTTTGTTTATACCTGTTTGTTGTGAGATAGTGTAAATAAAAATACTCCCTGAAAGATCGTTCCAGAAGGTAGGGAGTGGTGTGTTTTTTGTTTTTTTTTGGTTTTGTTTTTATGAATCTTATTTAATGTTTAGAAATGTATGCTCTATCTGAAAAAAATTGGGTTTCAGGTCTTAAACATTAAACGACTTTACCATTTACTTGTTATCAAATGTTCTTCATTCTCTTGGTATTCTTTATTGAAGGAGCACCAATGAACTACTGGGAGCTAGCTGAACACAGTTATAAGCCAATGACAGTGGGGCATATATGATTGATTGATATATATATATATATATATATATTTGTTAGAACATTCATTGTTTGCGGGCCCAGGACACACCCCTTTGAAAACTTATTGAACGCGGTTTATCTCCCTTTTGCTGTTTATCTAAATGTTATGCCGCCAATTGGAGTTCCAAGAAAGTAGTTTTATTGGACAGATAAATCTTGTTTTATAAGCCAGATTTCTTGCAGTTTATCTTTGGGGCTGCAGTGTTATCACATAATTATACAATGCAGAATTAGAATGGAAGATTCTAACTTCATTTTCTTGTACTTACCCGATTTAAATCCTGTATTGTGTAGCATTCTGAAGCTCAGAATTAGTTTATGCAAACAATAGACATGCCTGCATGATTGCTGATTTACATTTCCTTTAACACTAGCCTTATAGCTTAGTTTTCCTATAGTATATTATCTAAGTAAAAAGAAATAAAAAGTGAATGGCTTGCTAAAACTCCAGGGTATTTCATCTTTGTTCTTTAAAAAAACTGAAAATCAAAGCATACTTTAAATATAGATCATTTATTTTTCTTTAACAATTCATTTAATCATCTGGCAGCACAACTCTAATTTTCAGTGAAGAATGCAGTCTAATGATTATCATCAGATATCTCTAAAGTGCTGTGCCTGAATAAAAGATATATTATTTTTTTTTGCAGACAGCATTTAAACTGTTTGTTAAAAGCCAACAACAAAAGCTAATTTAAAAAGCAGTCTTGTATTTGGTTATTGGTTTGTTTTAAAACTGTCATAGGAAATAATCTGAGTAGACACAAAGTTATGAAGGAATGACAAGTTTATGGCCTGATAGACACACAGTAGTGTGCAATTAGTACCTCGGAGTTGCTTTTATCAGAACCTATAAACTGAGCTCATAATAAAATCTACTCAGAGGTTTATCAGCAAAGAAGTGCCTAAAAGATAATTAACCAAGCAATAAAATGTATCAATCCGCGCTTTTTTATTTTTCCCCTAATCTCTCAGGAGTTCAGTACTTTAGTGTGCTCTCTATTCTACCCACTTCTGGGTTACAGTGCCTTATTAAACCATATAGCCTCTTTTAAAGGGATAGTCTAGTCATGATTCAGATAGGGCATGTAATTAAAAAAAAAAAAAATTCAATTTACTTTTATCAATTTTGCTTTGTTGTCCTGGTATTCTTAGTTGAAAGCTAAACCTAGGAGACTCATATGCTAATGTCTTAGCCCTTGAAGGCCGCCTCTTCTCTGAATGCATTTTTTTCACAACTAGAGTGTGTTAGTTCATGTGTGCCTTATAGATAACTTTGTGCTCAAGCTCATGGAGTTACCTAGGAGTAAGCAATGATTGGCTAAAATGCAAGTCTTTCAAAAGAACTGAAATAAGGGGGCAGTTTGCAGAGGCTTAGATACAAGGTAATCACAGAGGTAAAAAGTGTATTAATATAACTGTGTTGGTTATGCAAAACTGGGGAATGGTTAATAATGGGATTATCTTAGCTTTTTAAAATAATAAAACTTTTGGTGTAGACTCTCTTTTAAGGGAGTGTGTGATAAGCACAATTTTTACACAAAACAAAATATGTTTAATGTCCCTTTAAAGATCTTTAGTGAATGAAGAGATACTAATAGAAGAACTAACAAACACACACACAAACGCCCTGTCGACACTCTTTCACTCACCCTCACCAAAACTAATCCCTGTGACAAATGTATAGCTTTTATGTTTATTTTTCTTTATGGGTGACTTGTGTTTAGTTTTTACATTCTGATTCCTTTTTATCTGTTTAGTCAGAATTGTTGACAGAGTGGAGCAAATAGGGACATTAAGAGGCTGACTCCAAGCGTGGAAATAAATGAGCTCAGAGCTAAATATATAGGTTTGTGACATTCTAGCAGCTGCCATAAGCCCTGCTGTTTGTTGCTGGGGTACACTATCCTAAAAAAGGAATAGAATGCATTGTAGCCATGGGAAAAACTAAGCAGCTGGCAGGCTTATCATTCGGCCTGCTGACAGCTAAGGTCGGTTGTTTGGAAGGACAAAAGTTATCTCAGAAAGACAATGCTTTTATTACTCTGTTTAATCAGAACAGCGTCTAAAATTATATCCAGAATGTATAACACTGTGACAGAGTTCTGTTTTTACTTATAGATTAAAAAGAGATATGAAACAGTGAGCTCCGTTAGCAAAAAATAAAATTTGAAATCAAAGAAAACATAAAAAATAAATTGTGTTAACAGCAAACAACTTACTTGTTTTCTTGCAAACTGAACACTCAAAATGAATGAATAATATATGTTGTAATGATTTGTATTAAAGGGATAGGAAATTTAAAATTTAAACTTGCATGGTTCATATAGAGCATGTAATTTTTAAGACTCTTTTAAAAATTCACTTCTATTTTTGAATGTGCTTCGTTCTCTTGATATCCCTTGTTGAAAAAAAATATGCACATATCCTATACTAGTGGGAGCTAGCTGCAGATTGGTGCCTGCACAAATTTGTCTCCTGTGATTAGCTAACTAGATGTGTTAGTCTTGCTGCCAGTAGTGCAATTCTATTCCTCCAGCAAAGAATAACAAGAGAAGAAGCAAATTTGATAAAAGAAGTAAATTGGGAAGTTGATTAAAATTGCATGTTTTATCCAAATCATGAAAGTTAATTTGGGGGTTTCCCTTCCCTTTAAGTATAACCCACTACTAAGTACTTTTTTATTACAGCAATGAAACAGACTTTAACTGGACTGCATTTCTGAGGTCCTAGAAGTGAAGATGGATCTAAAGAAACACAAAACAGGGATGATTATTTTTTCTGTTCTCATTTCTTACTAAAACTGTCCCCATATTCCCTAGGGCTTAGTACTTAAGTTGGTACTCAATGACGTGATTTAGGCTATAAAAAATTAAAATAGTCTAAACAAAATGAATACTGGAGAGCTCTTCTGCGAAGAGTTTGGAGTCTAGTGGTGTTAGACAAATTAATATAAAACTTAGGTAACTGTCCATCACTAATACATAAAATAGTAACACATGGGGACCATAGATTGATATCTTAGAAGGTCCATATTAGGAATTTAAAACAGAAAGAAAAATAATAAATTTCCTAAAAATGGTCAGATTTAGGTAAGCGTGCAGGCAAGATACCCTTTATCTGCTATAGTCTGCTCCCAAGGGCTCTTTAAATTTGTGGCCACCTTGTATGCCCACCCACCAGAAGTCCCCAAACCCATTTTATGCTGGGGCCACAAAACTGTGGAGCACATACTTTGGTCTTCTTTTTCCATGGGCAAAAACCAGCGCAGAAGGTTGCATGCGATCCATGGGGCCACCAGTTGCTCACTCCTGCTATATAGCACCATAATATATTTTTGGCACTGAATTTGTATGTAAAGAATAATCCAAAAGAGGGTGGGGACTTTTTTATGATTTGTGGCTCCCTGTGACTTATAAAGCCCTAGCATTGTTTTCAGTATCCTTTGCCTCGAAAAGAAATGTAATTTTGTGCTTTCACCTTTAATTGAACAGTTGGGCACCTTTTTATATTATTAAAGGGACAGTCTACAATATAATTTTTGTTTTAAAAGATAGATAATCCCTTTTTTACCCATTCCCCAGTTTTGCATAACCAACACAGTTATATTAATATACTTTTTACCTCTGTGATTAAGAACCTTCTTCCAGCCCCTGATCACATGACTGTGATTGTTTTATTATCTATTGACTTGCATTTAGCATTGTGTTGTGCTAAATCTTAAATAACTTTATGTGCCTGAACACAGTGTTATCTATATATCCCACGTGAACTATCAAGTCTTTTGTTGTGAAAAGCAATTTAAAAAGCATGTGATTAGAGGCAGCCCTCAAGGGCTTATACATTTGCATATGAGCCTACCTAGGTTTAGTTTCAACTAAAAATACCAAGAGAAAAAAGCAAATTTGATGATAAAAGTAAATTGGAAAGTTAATTAAAATTACATGTCCTATCTGAATAATGAAAGTTTAATTTTGACTAGACTGTCCCTTTAACTACTACTATTTTCTTTTTTTTTTTTTCCCCATCATCTTTTTAGTTTGACATTTAAGCTTTTTTTTTTTTTTTTTTTTATTTAGCGTTTTATTTTAAAGGAAACAAAAGGATTGCAAGACTAATATTTTGTCTCTGGCATTTCTTTGACATGCAAATTATTAGTAAGAAAGTCTGTTTCTTACTGTCCATTGTACACTGGACAGATAACACATGCAAATATATTCTTTGCCATAATTAGCCGAGGCCCTGCTCTATATTTGCATGATAACAATGTGATTGGTTAGGACGTGCCTAAATTAGAAGCTTGGAGTTTGTGACCAGAGGTAATTGAATTCTGCTGTTGGTGAGGTTTCTGGCTCTTAGGAAATTTGTTAGTAGGCTTAATTAACAAAGAAATTCCTGGGAATAAATGTTATGTTTTAGAAGAGCAACAAATGAAATCTATAGCTTTAGTATATACAAATATACATTGTTCTGTGTCCAAATTCTGGCTTGCAAGAGGTTTATCAGTCATTTCCTTTACTGTAAAGGTATTGCTTTACATAACAAATAATACCATGCTTATAAAGAGAGTGCTACAAATCTCAGTGTGTATATAAGGTGAGGAATATCTTATTAGGTTTACTTTTTTGTCTGGCTAGACTGTTGACAAAGTTATGAATTGGCATAGAGTGTATGTGTTTATTGCTTGGTTATGACAATTTTTTTTTGTATACTTTTCTTTTATTCTAGAAGCAATGGAATTATGATAGATATAGAGAAGAGAGTTCTATAGCAGTACTCCTTGACTTGTAAAAATATACCTTTTTTTAAAAATGTAGTTCACATTGTAAACATATTTGAGAGCCAAATGAAATATTGAGGAGCGAGAAACATTATAACAATAGAAATTCATTCAGCTGTCTGGAATTTATCAAGCTCTAATAAAGTGATCGGTTTATGTTGTAGATGTGTAGCTATAAATGATCAAATAACTTAAAAGGTTGATACATTTTAATGATAGCTGCATGTATTCTAACATTAGTTTTACTTGTCTGAATCAGATTCTAAAACCATGTACTTAGATTTCTATCTCTGGCTCCAATTTTTGGATTATTCTCTATATATCCAATATGCTGATAACCTTGTCTGCTTTTAAAAAAAAAGTGTAGTTGGTAATATTTGTCTGGGCTTCTACATTTAAAAATATATTTTTTAAACTTCTGCTTTTATGTTTTCTTGTACAATGCACCCGCAGAATTTGTATTTATAAATTTAATCATTAATAAAAACAAACGTACGGCAGCATTCCGTTGTTTATGTTTACAAATGACACATTTATTTTCCTCGTCGTCGGACGTCTGGCAGCAAAAAAAGCTGTGAAAACCAAGGTTTGTCTTTGGTTTGAGAGTCCATAATGAGTTCAATTCGAGCTGATTGGGAAGGTCATACGAATAGGCAGTTTACTGTTGAATTCTGCTCAGTGTCTCAAAGCATAAAGGGCAAAAAAACAATTCCGCGAGTCGTGACATTCTTTGGCATTCTCTTTGCAAACAGTACAATTTCATTTTGTGCAGAAAGTGCTACATTTTTATATTCTTTCTACGAAGGCAAATAGAGAATATCAAGCAGCTCAGATTTGTGCTGCAAATAATTGTGCAGAATCCCCGACGGATTACAAAAATAATTTTCATTCTTGCTGCACTTGAGTCGAAAGGTCACTCCACACTGTTCAAAAGGCTCAGAATGATTGTCTTATCAACATAGCACTAATCTAGCCAAAACAGATTAATGCCTGTGATCTTGATAACATGCAGATTCCATGAAACAGGTGCTTAGAGGCTTTAGAGCCCAAAATAAAAATACATAAAAAAAATAAAATAAAAAAAATGAAACCAGGATTAGATGAAACATTTAAATCCTTTAAATCTACATTATTCACATCTGACAACAGAGGCATGGAAGCATTTTATACGTTGTTCAATACAGATTAAGATTTGCAATCACTTTGTAAATGCTATGGATCCAAATACAGGACTCAGATTTATTTCTGCGTTTGAATTTAGGTTAGCATCCACATTGTCGTTTTTTATTTAAATGCCGTGAGCCTAGAGGTTTACTGAAACCGTATTCCACTTTTTTGTTCAGTCAACATTTATCTGCGCAGTTCCTGGTTTGTTAGCTTTTAGGAACACGCAGAACATATTCCATTTTTATTTATTTATTTCCCCCCCCCCATAAGTGCATGACCTGTCTGTATAATTTTTAATCTGTTTAAAAAAGGCTTCAGTCACATATGTGTTATTCGTTGTAATGTTGTTATCCTTTCCTCGTATGCGCAAAATCAGCCATGGAAATATTGTTTCTAGTGGATTGCAAGGACTGCATCTGACAAATCCCCACTTTGTCATTAGGGTTTTTGTATTCGATTCCATTACATTACATTTTACTAGACTTTCTTGTACTAATTCCTGTTCACACGTGTAGTGAAATATGCTTTGAAGTCTTGTTATTTCCTCTGCTGATTTTGAACACAACTTTGAAGACAGCAGTGCTAATAATTCAGTCTTGGCAGCTTCCTGGGCCCGTGTCCTGAATCTGGCGGCCTAGTGAGCCAATGTTTATCTTCATATACAAGATTCACAGGCCTATAAAACAGTTTTGAGGGCTCATTGTCTGAGAGACATGAGAAACAGCCTATTGCAAGTTAAAGGGACAGTATATAGTAAAATTGTTTTTCCCTAAATGTATTCCCAATTATTTTTTTTTTATACCAGATGTAGAGTATAAAATGTATGAGAAATGAAATTTTCAGTTTTATTTGTGTATATGAAATGGCTGGTTTTGGACTCTGAAACCATGATTAAAATGGGTTGAACTTGCAAGTAAAATCGGCTATTTCAAATGCTTATATAAATGTAAAGGAGCTATTCTTAAACAATGTAATACACTCCAGCAGGTAAAATGATAATTGGGAACAAATTAAAGTGGAGAACATTTTTGGCTAAACTGTCCCTTTTTTTAACTTTTTTAGTTTTGCAACTCTCTCAAAAAATTTAATTGACCAAAAACCAGATCTCTTTCTTTGTCTTATTCATGCAAAAAATTGTGTTTGGGTGCTACTGAAGGGCAGCTGGTTAACCCTTTAATGACAGGGTTAACTTGTCTACATCGACACACCCTCCAGACTGCAATCCCATCCAGGAAGCGCCGTTGGTTTCAGGACAGCCAAACGGCCATTTAAACTCTTGTTTTTGGTGTGATGGATTTGCATCAATGACGAAATTCAGGATTTTAACAATATCTGAGCTTACAACATAATAATAAATATAAAAATAGTAAAGTGCATGCACGTGTGTGTATAATAAGGTGTCACACACACAAATCTACGCAAATCCATCACTAATATTCAGCGCAGAAAATTGCCAAATGCTGCTGCCTACGGCCATATTCGGCATTACTTTGTGAAACAAATTCCGAATGTATGCACATGCCTAGTTAAAAGCACATGCTGTAAAGCTACCATCGTTTTTTTTAAAGGACCAGTAAATACTTGAAATGATAAAAAGACAATGCAATACCACTTAGTATGAACTTCAAATGAAGATTAGTTATGTCTATTTCCATTCCCTGTGTATCATGTGGCAGTCATCAACCAATCACAAATGCATATACGTATATTCTGTGAATTTTTGCACATGCTCAGTGGGAGCTGGTGACTCAGTGTAAATATAAAAAGATACTGCACAGTTTATAAATGGAAGTAAATTGGTATATTGTTTAAAATTGCTGCTCTGTCTGAGCCACGAAAGTTCAATTTTGACTTGTGTCCCTTTTAAAGGGACACTCAGGTCAAATTACTTTTTCACGATTCAGATACAGCATGTCATTTTAAACAACTTTCCAATTTACTTCCATTAAAAAAAATGTGCACAATCTTTTATATTTATACTTTTTGAGTCATCAGCTCCTACTGAGCATGTGCAAGAATTCACAGACTATACGTATATGCATTTGTGATTGGCTGATTGCTATCACATGGTACAGGGGGAGTGGAAATATACATAACTTTGAAATTTATTAGAAAAAAATTGAAGTGCAAAACTTTTTTTTTTTTTTTTTGTAGTAATGAAGATTATCTTTAGACAACTTTTGTCTGATAGGGTTAACATGATTTTAACTTTTTTTATTTCAATGTAATTGGTCTGCTTATGAAGAAAGATCAAAGTGATGATGCTATATTTAACAAAAAATAAAAATAAAACGTGTCCTTCTTTAAACCTCATGTGTATAAGTTCTGTGAAAGAAATGGAGTCTGTGCCTTGCAAGAGAGTCAGGTTAGTCATATTCTGAATACAAAGGGGAACTGCAAATCAAGCAACTTCTAATAGAAGCAGAAGCAAAGCTCTTCAAAATGGAACGGAAGATAATTTTAAAATTATATTTGAAGAAAAAAAAACAAAAACCTTTTTATCTGACTCCTTTCAAACACTGTTCATGATTAATCCTGATGACTGCACAGTTTCTAAGTTCACACTGCTTATTTTACTGTGTATAATTGGGTGCCATTTGTATAAAACTCATAATTTCCTGCAGTAGCTTCTTTACTTTGAAAATGACTTATTTAGCGAATAGAAGGCTAAGATGGATCATTTTTACGTCTTTTTCAATTCAGTTACAAGTGTCCCTGTAGGCAGTTGTTGCTTTAAAGCCAAAATACTTTTGCAGAATTTCAGTCTCACGCCAGTTTCTCTTGGACAGGTGGAAATATATATCTATACTTGGTAGACTTCAGAGAGCACAGGATTAAGTGGGCATGGAATCCTATATTTTTTTTATGCACAATGCAGACAACAAAAATAACTTCCTTGTATCAATTTTTTTTTTAAATTGTATTGGTTTTTTTTTTTTTTGTAAAACAGACATTTCTGTACTGAACACATTTTCTGACAGCCCCCATGCTCACATTACTTTTTATTAATTATCTATTGACTTGCATTTTATCCAATTAGTGCAGTGTCTGCCACGGGTGTGAGCACAATATTATCTATATGGCACACATGAACTAGCAGTCTCTTGTTGTGAAAAGCAAAAAAATAAATAAATACGATAAGAGGCTGTCTGTAGTGGCTTAGAAAGTATATTAATTAATTATACATTTTATCACTACAATTTCCCTTTTAAAGGACATATATATATATATATATATATATATATATATATATATATATATATATATATATATATATATATATATATATAGTCAAATTGCGTAACCAAAAGTGTACAATAAAAAGACAATGCAGTAGCACTTACTGAGTTTTAAATTAGTAGATTTTTTTTTTAATGACAAATTTTAAAAAGGAAATTTGCTGTCCCTCTGTGTCATGTGACAACCACCAGCCAATCACAGACTTGTATGTATACACTGAACTCTTGCACATGCTCAGTAGGAACTGGTGCGTCAAAGTGTGTTTTTAAAACGACTGTGCACAATGTGATAATGGAAGTAATTTGGAAAGTCTGTTAAAATGTTATGTTCTTTTTGAATAATAAAAGTTTTAATTCTGATTTTATTGTCCCTTTAAGTAAAATCCTATCTTAGCTATTAAAATGACACAAAACAAAATAGAATAGGGCTTGATAACATTTTGTCAAGCCATATTCTAAATTGATTTATGCCAGAGAGACAATTTAATTTAAAATATTTTACGTTATTTCAGACTCACAAAATCCTTTGTATAAAAATAACTCCTCAAAAATGTATAGCTGGCTCTAATGTGTAAAATTAAAGGAACAATGACTCTCAGGATTGATCAGACTGGGTGAGAAACCCCCTTTTTTTCTTTTGTCTTCCAGTTTGTCTTTCAAAAGCAGCATTTTTGTTTGTGAGTTGTTTGTTCATATGTGATCCTTTTCTTTTAAGAATTTTCACACAAACAGTACAGTAACGATGAGTCATACGTGATCATTTTTTAGTTCCAAGTACTGAAGGTGACGCGTCCTGTGATGTTAGCACCACTTGGTAATAGCGTGTGCATTCCTTTATCAGGTAGGCCACCTGCATAATAACAAAAGCTATGATAGCTTTTAAAAGGGACACTCAAGTCAAAATAAATGTTTGATTCAGATAGAACATACCGTTTTAAGAAACTTTCCAATTTACTTCCATTTATCAAATTTTGCAGTCTTTTTATATTCACAATTTCTGGGAAACAAGATGCTACTGAGCATGTGCACAAGCTCGCAGGGTATACGTATACTAGTCTGTGATTGGCTGATGTCTGTCACATGATACAGGGGGCCAGATAATGGGGGAAAAAATAAAAATGACAGAAAACAAATCTACTGCTTTATTTGAAATTGAGTAGGTGTTATTGCATTGTCTTTAAATGATGTACTTGTTAATTAAGCAATTCTACTGCATTGAGTGGTCCTTTGGCATTCTTGCAGAGACCTTTAAATTAAAAAATTGGTACTTAGGATTTTAAATTAAAATTTATTTTCCCAATTATGTAAAAATTGAATCATCAGTTGACCATGTTGGTGAGCTTTCTTTAGGGAGGTGATCTTTCTATTTTGGATTGTCTTTTGTGGTTGGGTCTATTTTTGAGGTGGGGAAGTTGATGCTTTCAGTTCCATACAACTTTTGCTTCAATTTGTTTTGAGATATCCGGCAACAATTTAGTAACCTATATTAGGTGTTGATTTAACAGGAAAAGAAAAAGCATGGTTAAAATAAGTTATAGGGCTACTAAATTCAAAATTAAAGTTTAATGATTAAGATAGAATTAAACAACTTTCCAATATGCTTCATTTATGAAAACGTGCACATTATTTTTATATGCACTCTTTCTGAGGCACCAGCATCTACTGAGCATGTGCAAAAGTGCACAGTGTATATTTATATGCATCCTGTGTTTGGCTCATAGCTGTCACATGATACAGAGTGAGGAAAATTGGATTAACTTTAAAATTTGAAATGATCAGTAGAATATTCTCAGGCAAATTTAAAAGTAAATGTTTTTTTCCTTGTGTTTATATTGTGCATTTATTTATTTATAAAATATTTTACCAGGAAGGATACTTTGAGATTTCTCTCGTTTTCAAGTATGTCCACAAAACATTGCATTGATACAATAGGGTACAATAAAATACAAAAACAATATTAATACACAATATATACAAAATTTAACATAGAACAGGTAGGAAATATATAATCAACCATGACAGGTGCATTCTGTTTTGAGATATGTAGAGAGGGATCTCTTAAAGGATTTTAGGCTTGGGGAAGGTTTGAAAGTGTGCGGGAGGTCATTCCATAACTGTGGCGCTCTGTAGGAAAAGGAGGGTCGAGCTGCTTTCTTTTTGTATGGAGGCAAACTAAATAATGTGCTGGTGTATTTGTCAGTTATTTGATTCTACTATATTTAGTGGACCTTTTTAAAGGGACTGTATGCACCATTTTTAATATAACTGCATGCAATAGACACTACTATAAAGAATAATATGCACAGATACTGAGCTAAAATCCAGTATAAAACCTTTATTAGAAACTTACCTAGAAACTCCCAGTTTAGCACTGTTGATGAGGTTAAGCTGGGACACCCACTGAACAGGGGCTGATAAAACTGGAAGATCAGCGCGCCCCCCCCCACATATGAAAAGAATCATTACATAAACAGGTGCCAGCTGGACTCTGTAGACCTGGATCTACACCTGATACTTTGGTGCTTGGTTAGGAGTCTGAAAATCAGCACAATGTTATTGAAAATAAGCAAAACCTAAACATTGTTACAAAAACACTCCCAGATGGGCTATATAAATGGATCATCTACAAAACATTTATGCAATAAAAAAATCTAGTGTAAAGTGTCCCTTTAAGCAATGGGTTCCTTATTGACGAAACCTAAATCAAGATTTGATAAACACTTACATTTTGGCTACAACTGATTGCTGTGAAGAATAAACTCATTTTAGCCACCAGACTTCTTGAATGATAAAAGAAAAAAAAGTAAGCTCAAAACACACATTTGTATATTGTAAAATTTTTGTTCTGAGCACCATAGTGCATTTTACCAATAAACATGCTGCAGCTTTTACCCTTTCTGTCTGCTGTATGAGCATATGGTTGTTTAGACAAACCTGATAGAAGCCATTGCACTTTATGTTATAACAACAATTCCAGTTTCCCAGTTATTTATCATTTTTATATCTGTAGTTACAGCCCCCCCCCCCATCTAAATATTAAGTTGCTTATTCATAAATTCATATTTACAGACCAAGGAAGAAAGTGTTATTCTGTCTAGACCATAAGTGGTTGTCCTGATTATGGCTTTGTCTGGGCTTCTTAGTTGTTCTGCTTGAAACTGACGTGCAATTTCCAAGGCCTTTTACATGTATATAGAGTATTGTTTACAAATATTGGTAACAGTGTAAAAGATAGCCGCACCACTAGATTGCCAAAAAGTTCACAGCTTTATTGAGCCAAATTCCAAAAATCAAAGTTGATTTTTGGAATTTGGCTCAATAAAGCTGTGAACTTTTTGGCAATCTAGTGGTGCGGCTATCTTTTACACTGTTACCTTTGTTTGGGGGTATTGTGCAGTGCCCCTTAGTTTGCACACTGTGTAAATCCCAGGTGCTGGATCTTTGGAACGTTTATAAATATTGGAACACCTTTAGTTATTTGGCATACAAAATATAACCAACATGGCAACATAACCATTACACAGCTCCAACTTTATTTTTTCCCAGCCAATAAAGCAATAGCCCTATTTTATGAATTTTTTTCCATAAAGTTGCACTGGTGGAACAAAGTTGTTATGCTTTAGCATATAACTCTGCAAACAATTATTATTTATAGATAGATATATATATATATATATATATATATATATATATATATATATATATTATATATATGTATGAGAGAGAGAGAGAGACTTGAATGTCAAAAGAAAAAAAGACACACTCAGATGGGATTTAACGCTTGATGACTCAGGATATACTAGCATCAATGCTTTATTTGCTGTAGATGGTTGTGTTGCACGAGGGAAGTTAAAATAAAGGGACAAGAGTGTCAATACCTGGTATACGTTGAGCTATTATAGCTTATAAGCCCACATTCTAAAAATATTTGGATCAATTTGCTTTCGACTTAACATACTGTGTGTGTGTGTATGTATGTATGTGTGTATATATATATATATATATATATATATATAATATTTTTTCCTCATAATATCATTTTGGCACATATATGTATACACAGAGCCCATTTTTCTAAGCATACAGACTCTTGTTAGTAAACTAAGAGCACGTGTAGGTTTTAAAATTTGCTTAGTCAGTAGTCACCCAAATTAAGTTTCCTGTTCCCCTTTTTTTCTCTCCTTCTTATTTAGGTGAAGGGATTTTAGAAATAGAGTTTTTTGTGGCTTTACTAATAACTCATCTTCTATGGGTTATAGGAGCTTTAGATTAGATTTCTAAGAGTGATTAACACTGCCAATTGTCTTAACAAATTATTTTTCCTTTTTCCTTTTTCCTTTTTTTTTTCCTTTTTGGAAAATGTGTTAACTATTTATCACATGTCAGATCAATTTGTTTATGTATTTATATATAATCTTTATCACTATAGCACTTCACACTGTTTTACGTTTAATATCACTATTATTTAACCACTCATGTGATCAGTATTGTCTAATTATTATATTGATGAAGCGCATGTGAACATGCGCGAAACGCGTCAGGTCTATCACCCCTGGCACACTGTTATTGTGCTACATACTCTTCGTTTGAATAAAAACCACTTTGGCATAGAGTTTTGCAGCTCCTCGTTTCCTTTTTGTATCATATATATATATATATATATATATATATATATATATATATATATATATATATATATATATATATATATATATATATAATTTTTTTACATAAATTAAAATATAATCTTTCAAAGAAACTCTCACTTTATAAGAAGTTATTTAGTAGGAGCATGACACAAGTAGTATAATTTAGGCTTGGCTTTTTGACTAGTAGATTTGAATAAACTTTATTTATATTTGCATACGATGCATGTAAATGTAAGATAAGCTAACATGGCTTAAGAAGAGCTGTTTTTATTTTTACACTATTAGTTTTGCAGAATTTACTGCTAAAGATAATTTATTTTGTTTATTTTGTTTTCTTTTTAAGTTCAATTTTGTTGGACGAATTCTGGGCCCCAGAGGACTTACAGCTAAACAACTGGAAGCGGAAACAGGGTGCAAGATTATGGTTCGAGGCAAGGGCTCCATGAGAGACAAAAAGAAGGTATGTTTCTGATTCAAATCTGTATTTTCTTTTCAAGATCTCCATAAAGGCTTTGTCGAATGCACAACTATGGGTTCCATGCACCTGTACGTATGAACTGAATACTGTTGCATTCAAATCCTGTTTTGTGCATATTCAGTGCACTTTGCTGTTTTATATAAAGGTTATCTTACTCTGATCATAATTATAAATTATTTTTGTATATGGTTTATTTTCATTTTTCTCTGGCCCATCTTCATGGTGATCATCTGCATTATAGAAAGCACAGTGTTCTTTATGTTTTTTTAAAAACTTTTACACCAATTTTGGTGGTTTTAGAACACTTTCCCTTTTCTTTGTGCTTGTGTGTGTGTGTTTTTTTTTTTTTTTATTATTTTTTTTTTATTTACTAAAAGCTCTTGACCCACAGAGATTTTATAAATAATATAGTTTTTTTTTTCCTTTTATTTTTATTAAAATACTTAAAGGGACATAGAACCCAACATTTATTCTTCCACAATTCTGAGAGAGCATACAGCTTTAAACAACTTTTCTAATTTATTTCTGTTATTAATTTGCTTCATAATCCCTTGTTGAAAGAACAGTAATGCACAACTGGGAGTTAGCTGAACACATTAGGTGAGCCAGTGACAAGAAGCATATATGTGCAGCCACCAATGAGCAGCTAGCTCCCAGTAGTGTGCTGCTGCTGAGGATATTTACATATGCTTTTAGACAAAGGATGCCAAAAGAACACAATCTCATTTAAATAACAGAAGTAAATAGAACATTTGTTTAAAATTGCATGTTCTGACTGAATCATGACATTTTTTAATTCTAGTGTCCCCTTAAGTGAACATGCAAAACCTTGTAATAGTTTACATAATTGCTTTCATTTCTTTAAATACACTTGAAAATATTTTGAATACCACTTTCAAAACAGGTGGTTAATTATATTGTTAGAGTGAAACACACATTGACATTCCATATGTTTGGTACATTGTTTTATCTTTTTTTTTTTTGCATCAACACTGGTTTATATAAATACCTTGCCTGGCTCCTGCAAGATATTTGACTGCCTCCTAAGTGTCTCATGGAATTATTAACCTTTGGTCTTTATGATAATGCAACACATTTGTATTCAAAACTTTTGCTTGCCATCACTTTATTCAGTTTTTTTCTTCACTTAAATGAATTTCTGAAAACACAGAACTTCTTGTCCAACTCAATTGGGTTTTTGGCTAGGGTGCACAGTGAAATATATAGGTAATGCCTTAAAGGGATACTAAACCCATATTTTTTTAATTTCATGGCTCATATAGAGTATGCAATTTTAAGCAACTTTCTAATTTACTCATATCAATTATTCTTTTGTTCTCTTGCTATCTTTATTTGAAAAAGCAGGATTCTAAGCTAAGGAGCCAGCCCATTTTTGGTTCAGCACCCTGGATAGTGCTTGCTGATTGTTGGGTACATTTAGACACCAATCAGCAAGCACAAACCCAGGTGTTGAACCAAAAATGGGCCGGCTTCTAAGCTTACATTCTTGCTTTTCAAATAAAGATAGCTAGCAAACTAATAATTGATAATAGGAGTAAATTAAAAAGTTGCTTAAAGTTGCATGCTCTATCTGAATCATGAAATAAATTGGGTTTAGTGTCCCTTTTAAAATAACATGGAGAAAATGAAACTATTTGCTAGGAAAACCTTTTTTTTTCTTTTCTTTCTTACTTAAAATTTAAATGTATGCATGCCAGACAACTTTCTCTATTCTATCCTAAATTTGTATTCTGGCATTGCTCCATGGTAATTACCCCTGAAAGAATCCTATGATGTTTCTTTAGCCAACCTCAAATATATTGAATAATATTTCTGGTGTCAATACAAATAATTTACTACTTTTAGAAAATCACTGCGAACAAAATATTGTTTGCTGGAGAGGCAGGAATACATTTTAAAGGGATAGGAAAGACAAAAATTAAACTTGCATGATTCAGATAGAGCATGTAATTTTAAGACACTTTTAAATTCACTTCCGTTTTTTAAATGTGCTTCGTTCTCTTTGTATCTCTTTTTTTTAAAAGAATACACACATATCCTACACTAGTGGGAGCTAGCTGCTGATTGTTGCCTGCACACATTAGTCTCTTGTGATTGGCTAACTAGATGTGTTCATCCAGCTGCCAGTAGGGCAATGCTGTTTCTTCAGCAAAGGATAAGAGGAAAATGAAGCAAATTTGATAATAGAAGTAAATTGGAAAGTTGTTAAAAATTATATGTTCTGTCCAAATCATGAGATTTTATTTTTTGTTTCCTGTCCCTTAAATTGGATGGGATACTGCAAACTTCAAGATAATAATAAAAAAAAAAATTCCACAGATATTTTGTTGCATTAAACACAGTTGCATTTCTTACTGTGCTGTACATTAGCTGCTGCCAAGTTACGTCTTAAATCAGCCTACTCAAATTCTCATCTGATCAGCAGTAAGAAATCCAATCTTATTTTCCCTCTCCTTGGCAGGCAATTACCACCCTACTTAGATCAGTATACCATTTAGGCTTTGCTATGCAAGGTTAATTTAAAAATATATATTATTTGTTTGAGGATGTGTAAACTAATTAATATATTTCAACACATTCTGAAAAATATTTTTGCCACTTTATTGTATTGGTATTCATTGTTCTCTTTGTTACATTCTGTAACATATTGACTGTTTTTACTGACTTTTACTGAAAATCTGACATTGTCAGCAAGTTGTTTTTTTTATACCACCATAAATCTTGGAAACAATGACATTGACATTACCAGAAAGGCAAAGATTTTATGCAAAATAAAATGTAAGTTAGGATCAGCAATCTTTAAAGCTAATATATTTTCTAATGACCTTAGGGAAAAAGTTAACTATTTTCAACTTTGTTTTGCTTACTTTAATAAAGTCTGGTACAGCCTTATTGTGTATATGCTGCCATACATACTGCTATTATTGTGTACTAAACAAATACAGATGACAGCATGGGTTGTGTTAAAAAGCAAATCTCTTACACTCATTCCTTCATTCACCCAGCATCCCAGATCAGCAACAATTCATATTTCAATTTTAAGCATTTCTACATGTTATACAAGAAATTACATGGAAAAAAAATGTTTCTCCTTTAACATCTGTTTGTAATATATTGGTTGTGATTTGGAATTTAAATATGTTCTAACCATAGAAATTATTACTGTTTTGACATGCTTCATTCAGGCCGTTACCAATATACTGGAATGCAGTATGTTGGCATTAAACAAGGTAAGTAAATATTCTGGTCTTATATATAAATATAGTTTTCATTGTTATCATTGTATCCATTTTACAAATGAAAATCATATTCTTAATCCAGAAATAAATATGTATAGAGAAATTGAGTAATTTTGGATTTATTGCATAATAGGGACCAGGTATTCAGCTCTTATATCCTTGCCCCAGTGTCTTGGTATTCTGAGAATATGTATATGCTATGCTATTAATGGAGACCGCACCCATCCACCGGGGGCACAGATTAAACAGGGACTTCCAATCCCAATTTACACAATGGACAATAGAATCCAGCCGTTTGGAAAAAGTACACAGTTTCAAGCCCTATGTTGGGCTCTTAGTCATGACTTTTTTCCATGATTTGGAAGCGATAAAGAAATGTTATTATTTTCAATAAGAGGCTGGATTTCATTGTCTTTCAAATGTATACACTGTTTATTCTTCCCCATCTTTTACAACAAGTTTTCTAGATCTATGTATGTCAATCCTTTTCATAGAGTCAGCATTTAATTAAAAAAATCCCTCTAGTGCTGTTTTTCTTTTAAACTCTACTCATTTTCTGCTATCTTTTACATCTTCCATCTTTTAGTGACTTTTATTTCCTCTGCTATCCAGGCAGATCTGCTAGCTCCTGTACCATATGTTGACTATTATCCCATCTCTCCTTTTCAACCCTTAAACCTCTCCATTTTCACCTTTTTGTTTTAGCCCCTTAATGACCACAATGTACCCTGTATGTCACTGGTCGTTAAGGGTTTTTTCCGGACATAATAGCACATCTCTAGCATGAACACGCTATTAATGCCCTCCCTCCAGCAGGCTTTGTGGAATAGAGCAGTCTCAACGCTGGTGGCAAGACCGTGCTATAAAACAATCAAGTCCCAAAAAATGGCCAGTGACATACAGGGTACGTCGCTGGTCCTTAAGGGGTTAATGTATTTCCCACAATGTGTTTGCATCATGTCCCCTGCTTATCTGTCAGTACTGTGAGGTCCCTCAAAAAAAAAAAATGCAAATTTTAGCTTGAGAGCTTTATATCTCGCTATCCAGGCTTCTTTGTATGTGAAGGCAAACTACATACATTACATTATAATGTGTGATTTATCTCCCTGGCAGTGAGTTTTTAATTCTTGGCCCCTTAAGATTTCATCACCCATTTCCTATACTTGTTGACATTCTCATTTCTATTTTACTTTCCCCTTCATTCTCTTTTTCTTACTATTATCTTTCTAGGACAGCAATACAGAAATGCTTTCATTTTTTTCTTAATTATATTCACCCCAATGATTTTTTTTTGTAGAATATACATCTTTAGATTTCTAAAGCATACATGTATAGTGGTTTATATTAAAGGGTCAGACAGCACTTACAATATTTTTTTTGCTGGAATAACTATATCAATTCCATGCTGCAAGTGTTTACCGCTTTGGATTATTTCATTTAAATCAAATTTGTATATGTATTATCTGGTGTTTGCGGTTTATTTCTCAAAGTATATGGAAAAGGTTTTGTCAGGTTGGTCTCTTTTATTTATTTAGTAGTTAAATACGAATAAATGTTGCACTTGAAAATATTTGCCTCTGTTTAAAAGCACATGATATCCTCAATTGCTCATTTTATGCCCTTTAAAATATATATATATTATTATTTTTTTTGTTAATACAGAGCATTTTTCTCCAACTTTAGCAGTCCATTATTATATTTTGCCTTGGGTACTTACCACAACACTAATCCACCATCCTCTCTTAGATTTGTCCATACAGTAAGGTGTAAGGCTTTTTCTATATGGAGTAGCTATGCCCTAATTTAACTAGAAAAGCTAGGTTGCAAATATATGCTTGTCCTGTTACAAGATAATAAATTGCTTGGTTAAGGTGGTGGTGATGAAGAATATTATTTATAATAATCTTTTACATTTTAAAGGGACAGTCTACTCCAGAATTTGTATTGTTTTAAAAGATAGATAACCCCTTTATTACCCATTCCCTAGTTTTGCATAAACAACACAGTTATATTAATACACTTTTTACCTTTGTGGTTACCTTAGCCTCTGCAAACTGCCCCAATATCTTAGTTCTTTTGACAGACTTGCATTTTAGCCAATCAGTGGTGACTCCTAGGTAACCCCACGTGCGTGAGCACAGTGTTATCTATATGACACACATGAACTAACGACCTCTAGTAGTGAAAAAGTGTCAAAATGCATTCAGATAAGAGACAGCCTTCAAGGTCTAAGAAATTAGCACATGAACCTACTAGTTTTAGCTTTCAACTAAGAATACCAAGAGAACAAAGCAAAATTAGTGATAAAAGAAAATTTGCAAGTTATTTAAAATTGCATGCCCTATCTGAATCATGAAAGTTTATTTTGGACTAGACTGTCCTTTTTAAACTTAAAGGGCACATGAAAGTCAGAATTATTTTCAAGAGACTTTTCAATTTATATTTTATCCATTTTACTTGTATCCTTTGTTTAAAAGCATACCTAGATAGAATTAGGAGCAGCAAAGCACTACTGGAGCTAGATGGTGATTTGTGGCTATGTATGCCTCTTGTCTTTGGCTCACCAGATGTGTTGAGCTAGTGCATTACTTGCAGTGGTTAAACACAATTGTCTACAAGCAGTACAGCGATAAGAAAATGCTCTATTATATTAAAGCATTTTATCTTTGTACTTTTATGTCCCTTTTAAATTAGGGGTTTTACTATCTCTTGTTCTGTGATTTTAATTTGTACAATGTATTTTAAATTGTTAAAAAATAAACAGAAGCAATGCATCTCTTATTAGTTAATATAAAGTAAGTTATATTCTGTAAATTGGTGCCTACTCATATTAGCCAAAGAATACATTTTGATAGGCAGATGGCAATCAGTGATAGGATACAGAAGTAATGTGAGCTGATAAAGTGTTTTTCAAGTGATGAAAAGGAAAACTATTCGGCTTCAAGCATCTTAATAGATTCGTGATTTATACCTTGAGGCCTAGAAAAACAGACGATGAGTGTCTTAATTTACTGACAGTCCTCATTGCCCCTAGTTAACAAAAATGCCAGGGCTCAGCGTGTGATTCAGCAGTGTTTGCTTCACAGCTGCATCTTTTTTAGGTCTTACTTGCTGGCTCAAATGTCTTCTGTATGCTACAAAGTCATTGTTTTGCCATTTAAATGTCAGATGTGTTGGGGAAACATCTGTGACAATTTAGATATCATTTTTGTTAGTGTGATTTTTAAAGTGCAAAAATGATGTTACGGTTTGGCTTATCAGGTTATAAATTTGTTGAAATAAAGCAAATGTTTATAGATCTTCTTAATCTGTGTTTGCTTTGTTAAAGAGATAGAAACATAGTGCAATATAATTAGAAGACTTGACACATAGTTTTGTCCGTATGTTAATGTTGCTTTAAAGAGACATTCAATTCTTTGAGATGGTAATATAAAATGATACATTGTAAATATTAAAAAAAACCTCTACAATATACTTTCAATATTTACTTTGTCCCTTTTTCCTGTAATTCCATTCTGAAATGCTAAGCATTTCAGTTCTTGGTAGAAGTGGAAGTGCAGAACACCGTTATATTCCACGCAGCCATTGGCTGCACACTCTAGTGAACTTTTTATAACTGTCCCTAATTGGCCACAACAGAGAAGGTAACCAAAGTTACAACATGGCCGTTCCCATTGTTTTTATAGACACTAAAACTTTACACTTATTTTGTCTATTTAAACAGCTAATGAAACTTTAAAAAATACATCTACATGTTATTCTCAGACTAATCTTTTCTTTAACTGCATTATTCTATCTAACATTTATTTAGTGTTTAATGTCCTTTTAAGATAATAGGTCAATATAAAAATGTTCATGGATAGGAAGTTAAGTATTAAATAGTTGTGTGCTGTATAAAGAGATCTAGATCTATAAGATACATGAGTATATTCACAGATTCTTTATCTGACACGCATACACACTCCTGTCCTGAGAATCTGATGCACTGCTCAGGTCCATTTAAGTTAGTCATGCATAGCACCACATCATAGGGGTTTTAAAACCATTATACTTTTTGTAACCCTTACATGTAAAAATTTTATTTATGTGTTTATTTTCAACTGCTTTGGGGCCGTCAATTTTAGAGAAAAACTTGCCCAAAGTAAAGGAGAATTTTTAACATTTTTACTATCACTCTATTTAAAAAGAAATAGAGCTTTATTTTTTTTATTATTATTTACCTTTTAGAAAACTGTATAATTAGTTTATAAAAGTAGACCTAGGCGTTTTTGCCATTGCTTTTGGTTAATTAGAAGGCTAGATCTGCGCACCACACTTATTCCTGGCGGTGAAGGGGCTAATCAGATAGCTTGTAAGGTTAATTTTAGCTGTAGTGTAGAGATTCCCCTCCCACCTGAAACCTCCTACCGATTGATCCCTCCCTCCCTGGTAAAGAAAGAATGATCATTTCTTCTGTACCATATGAAGGCAGATGCCTTCTGCCTCTGGCTAAAGTCTTTGCTGTCACAGCTGACATTGGGGACCAGAGCATGGGGCAGGAGTTAAAGTAGGTACTACGTCAGCACGGTACGCTGAGCAAAGTATCCGCTGACGTAGTATCTACAGTACATCCTTTAGGCTTAAGGTGTAAAATGAACTTAATGAGCCCTTCCTTTAGTATTACTTAAACAGAAATAGTTTTGTTTACATTATGATTTTACATACAGTATGTGTATTTGAATGTTCTGTTATAAGTTGGTTGCTCTTTTCAAGTTTACTTCTGTAAACAATATGTTTCCCCTTAAAAGATTTAATGTACAGTTTTTTTTTTTTTTTTTAAATAAAAAAAAATGCATTAAATTGTATATATTCATTACAATAGTTAAAAATTAATGCTGAATTTACCCTTTTTTTTCTTGTGAGTCTTGAGTATTCTTTTTCATTCAGCTTGTTAGCTGACACTAGCATACAGTGATCAACAAGCTAGATATCCATTGTGCTAATGCAATACATTTTTAAATAATTTTTTCAATGTACTTCCATTTTGAAAGATAACATTCAATAGTTATTTTACTTTCTGTTGCTGTAATTTGACTTGACATACTGAGCTTTTCTTGAATTCGTATTAGTTATTCTAAGATTGTGTATATGGCATTGATACGAGTCTCAAATTTCTCTGATTGGTTACAGCTTGGAGACCAGGAAAACAGAATTTATGTTTACCTGATAAATTACTTTCTCCAACGGTGTGTCCGGTCCACGGCGTCATCCTTACTTGTGGGATATTCTCTTCCCCAACAGGAAATGGCAAAGAGCCCAGCAAAGCTGGTCACATGATCCCTCCTAGGCTCCGCCTTCCCCAGTCATTCGACCGACGTAAAGGAAGAATATTTGCATAGGAGAAATCATATGATACCGTGGTGACTGTAGTTAGAGAAAATAAATCATCAGACCTGATTAAAAAACCAGGACGGGCCGTGGACCGGACACACCGTTGGAGAAAGTAATTTATCAGGTAAACATAAATTCTGTTTTCTCCAACATAGGTGTGTCCGGTCCACGGCGTCATCCTTACTTGTGGGAACCAATACCAAAGCTTTAGGACACGGATGATGGGAGGGAGCAAATCAGGTCACCTAGATGGAAGGCACCACGGCTTGCAAAACCTTTCTCCCAAAAATAGCCTCAGAAGAAGCAAAAGTATCAAATTTGTAAAATTTGGTAAAAGTGTGCAGTGAAGACCAAGTCGCTGCCTTACATATCTGATCAACAGAAGCCTCGTTCTTGAAGGCCCATGTGGAAGCCACGGCCCTAGTGGAATGAGCTGTGATTCTTTCAGGAGGCTGCCGTCCGGCAGTCTCATAAGCCAATCTGATGATGCTTTTAAGCCAAAAAGAGAGAGAGGTAGAAGTTGCTTTTTGACCTCTCCTTTTACCAGAATAAACAACAAACAAGGAAGATGTTTGTCTGAAATCCTTTGTAGCCTCTAAATAGAATTTTAGAGCACGAACTACATCCAAATTGTGCAACAAACGTTCCTTCTTTGAAACTGGATTCGGACACAAAGAAGGCACGACTATCTCCTGGTTAATATTTTTGTTAGAAACAACTTTCGGAAGAAAACCAGGTTTAGTACGCAAAACCACCTTATCTGCATGGAACACCAGATAAGGAGGAGAACACTGCAGAGCAGATAACTCTGAAACTCTTCTAGCAGAAGAAATTGCAACCAAAAACAAAACTTTCCAAGATAATAACTTGATATCAACGGAATGTAGGGGTTCAAACGGAACCCCCTGAAGAACTGAAAGAACTAAATTGAGACTCCAAGGAGGAGTCAAAGGTTTGTAAACAGGCTTGATTCTAACCAGAGCCTGAACAAAAGCTTGAACATCTGGCACAGCCGCCAGCTTTTTGTGAAGTAAAACAGATAAAGCAGAAATCTGTCCCTTCAAAGAACTTGCAGATAATCCTTTCTCCAAACCTTCTTGAAGAAAGGATAGAATCTTAGGAATTTTTATCTTGTTCCATGGGAATCCTTTAGATTCACACCAACAGATATATTTTTTCCATATTTTATGGTAGATTTTTCTAGTTACAGGCTTTCTGGCCTGAACAAGAGTATCAATGACAGAATCTGAGAACCCTCGCTTTGATAAAATCAAGCGTTCAATCTCCAAGCAGTCAGTTGGAGTGAGGCCAGATTCGGATGTTCGAACGGACCTTGAACAAGAAGGTCCTGTCTCAAAGGTAGCTTCCATGGTGGAGCCGATGACATATTCACCAGATCTGCATACCAAGTCCTGCGTGGCCACGCAGGAGCTATCAAGATCACAGATACCCTCTCCTGTTTGATCCTGGCTACCAGCCTGGGAATGAGAGGAAACGGTGGGAACACATAAGCTAGGTTGAAGCTCCAAGGTGCTACTAGTGCATCCACTAGAGTCGCCTTGGGATCCCTGGATCTGGACCCGTAGCAAGGAACCTTGAAGTTCTGACGAGACGCCATCAGATCCATGTCTGGAATGCCCCACAATTGAATTATTTGGGCAAAGATTTCCGGATGGAGTTCCCACTCCCCCGGATGAAATGTCTGACGACTCAGAAAATCCGCTTCCCAATTTTCCACACCTGGGATGTGGATTAAGACAAGTGGCAGGAGTGAGTCTCCGCCCATTGAATTATTTTGGTCACTTCTTCCATCGCCAGGGAACTCCTTGTTCCCCCCTGATGGTTGATATACGCAACAGTCGTCATGTTGTCTGATTGAAACTGTATGAATTTGGCCTTTGCTAGCTGAGGCCAAGCCTTGAGAGCATTGAATATCGCTCTCAGTTCCAGAATATTTATCGGGAGAAGAGATTCTTCCCGAGACCAAAGACCCTGAGCTTTCAGGGGTTCCCAGACCGCGCCCCAGCCCACCAGACTGGCGTCGGTCGTGACAATGACCCACTCTGGTCTGCGGAAGCTCATCCCTTGTGACAGGTTGTCCAGGGTCAGCCACCAACGGAGTGAATCTCTGGTCCTCTGATCTACTTGTATCGTCGGAGACAAGTCTGTATAATCCCCATTCCACTGACTGAGCATGCACAGTTGTAATGGTCTTAGATGAATTCGCGCAAAAGGAACTATGTCCATTGCCGCGACCATCAAACCTATTACTTCCATGCACTGCGCTATGGAAGGAAGAAGAACAGAATGAAGTACTTGACAAGAGCTTAGAAGTTTTGATTTTCTGGCCTCTGTCAGAAAAATCCTCATTTCTAAGGAGTCTATTATTGTTCCCAAGAAGGGAACTCTTGTTGACGGAGATGGAGAACTTTTTTCTACGTTCACTTTCCACCCGTGAGATCTGAGAAAGGCCAGGACAATGTCCGTATGAGCCTTTGCTTGTGGTAGAGACGACGCTTGAATCAGTATGTCGTCCAAGTAAGGTACTACTGCAATGCCCCTTGGTCTTAGCACCGCTAGAAGGGACCCTAGTACCTTTGTGAAAATTCTTGGAGCAGTGGCTAATCCGAATGGAAGTGCCACAAACTGGTAATGCTTGTCCAGAAAGGCGAACCTTAGGAACCGATGATGTTCCTTGTGGATAGGAATATGTAGATACGCATCCTTTAAATCCACCGTGGTCATGAATTGACCTTCCTGGATGGTAGGAAGAATTGTCCGAATGGTTTCCATTTTGAACGATGGAACCTTGAGAAATTTGTTTAGGATCTTGAGATCTAAGATTGGTCTGAATGTTCCCTCTTTTTTGGGAACTATGAACAGATTGGAGTAGAATCCCATCCCTTGTTCTCCTAATGGAACCGGATGAATCACTCCCATTTTTAACAGGTCTTCTACACAATGTAAGAATGCCTGTCTTTT
This sequence comes from Bombina bombina, assembly GCF_027579735.1. NCBI lineage: Eukaryota > Metazoa > Chordata > Amphibia > Anura > Bombinatoridae > Bombina > Bombina bombina. The sequence goes on along the minus strand of NC_069502.1, from coordinate 724,545,700 downwards.
TATGTGGTCTGAAGACAATTGAGACCTGTGGAACCTCCCCCTTGGGGGTAGCTCCTTGATTTCCAGAAGATAACCTTGGGAGACTATTTCTAGCGCCCAAGGATCCATAACATCTCTTGCCCAAGCCTGAGCGAAGAGAGAAAGTCTGCCCCCCACCAGATCCGGTCCCGGATCGGGGGCCAACATCTCATGCTGTCTTGGTAGCAGTGGCAGGTTTCTTAGCCTGCTTACCTTTGTTCCAGCCTTGCATTGGCCTCCAGGCTGACTTGGTTTGAGAAGTATTACCCTCTTGCTTAGAGGATGTAGAACTTGAGGCTGGTCCGTTTCTGCGAAAGGGACGAAAATTTGGTTTATTTTTAGCCTTAAAAGACCTATCCTGAGGAAGGGCGTGGCCCTTATCCCCAGTGATATCTGAAATAATCTCTTTCAAGTCAGGGCCAAACAGCGTTTTCCCCTTGAAAGGTATGTTAAGCAATTTGTTCTTGGAAGACGCATCCGCTGACCAAGATTTTAGCCAAAGCGCTCTGCGCGCCACAATAGCAAACACTGAATTTTTCGCCGCTAATCTAGCTAATTGCAAAGTGGCGTCTAAAGTAAAAGAGTTAGCCAATTTAAGAGCGTGAACTCTGTCCATAATCTCCTCATAAGAAGAATCTTTATTGAGCGACTTTTCTAGTTCATCGAACCAGAAACACGCTGCTGTAGTGACAGGAACAATGCATGAAATTGGTTGTAGAAGGTAACGTTGCTGAACAAACATCTTTTTAAGCAAACCCTCTAATTTTTTATCCATAGGATCTTTGAAAGCACAACTATCTTCTATAGGGATAGTAGTGCGTTTGTTTAGAGTAGAAAGCGCCCCCTCGACCTTGGGGACTGTCTGCCATAAGTCCTTTCTGGGGTCGACCATAGGAAACAATTTCTTAAATATAGGGGGAGGGACAAAAGGTATGCCGGGCCTTTCCCATTCTTTGTTTACAATGTCCGCCACCCGCTTGGGTATAGGAAAAGCTTCGGGGGGCCCCGGGACCTCTAGGAACTTGTCCATCTTACATAATTTCTCTGGAATGACCAAATTGTCACAATCATCCAGAGTAGACAGCACCTTCTTAAGCAGAGCGCGGAGATGTTCCAATTTAAATTTGAATGTAATCACATCAGGTTCAGCTTGTTGAGAAATTTTCCCTGAATCTGAAATTTCTCCCTCAGACAAAACCTCCCTGGCCCCCTCAGACTGGTGTAGGGGCATGTCAGAACCATTATCATCAGCGTCCTCATGCTCTTCAGTATTTCTTTCATGTAATTAGCAAGAGTCCATGAGCTAGTGACGTATGGGATATACATTCCTACCAGGAGGGGCAAAGTTTCCCAAACCTTAAAATGCCTATAAATACACCCCTCACCACACCCACAATTCAGTTTTACAAACTTTGCCTCCGATGGAGGTGGTGAAGTAAGTTTGTGCTAGATTCTACGTTGATATGCGCTCCGCAGCAAGTTGGAGCCCGGTTTTCCTCTCAGCGTGCAGTGAATGTCAGAGGGATGTGAGGAGAGTATTGCCTATTTGAATGCAGTGATCTCCTTCTAAGGGGTCTATTTCATAGGTTCTCTGTTATCGGTCGTAGAGATTCATCTCTTACCTCCCTTTTCAGATCGACGATATACTCTTATATATACCATTACCTCTGCTGATTCTCGTTTCAGTACTGGTTTGGCTATCTGCTATATGTAGATGAGTGTCCTGGGGTAAGTAAGTCTTATTTTCTGTGACACTCCTAGCTATGGTTGGGCACTTTGTTTATAAAGTTCTAAATATATGTATTCAAACATTTATTTGCCTTGACTCAGAATGTTCAACTTTCCTTATTTTTCAGACAGTCAGTTTCATATTTGGGATAATGCATTTTAATTTAACATTTTTTACCTTAAAATTTGACTTTTTCCCTGTGGGCTGTTAGGCTCGCGGGGGCTGAAAATGCTTCATTTTATTGCGTCATTCTTGGCGCGGACTTTTTTGGCGCAAAAATTCTATTTCCGTTTCCGGCGTCATACGTGTCGCCGGAAGTTGCGTCATTCTTTGACGTTATTTTGCGCCAAAAATGTCGGCGTTCCGGATGTGGCGTCATTTTTGGCGCCAAAAAGCATTTAGGCGCCAAATAATGTGGGCGTCTTATTTGGCGCGAAAAAATATGGGCGTCACTTTTGTCTCCACATTATTTAAGTCTCATTTTTTATTGCTTCTGGTTGCTAGAAGCTTGTTCTTTGGCATTTTTTCCCATTCCTGAAACTGTCATTTAAGGAATTTGATCAATTTTGCTTTATATGTTGTTTTTTTCTTTTACATATTGCAAGATGTTCCACGTTGCAACTGAGTCAGAAGATACTTCAGGAAAATCACTGCACAGTGCTGGAGTTACCAAGCTAAGTGTATCTGCTATAAACTTTTGGTATCTGTTTCTCCAGCTGTTATTTGTATTGCATGTCATGTCAAACTTATTAATGCAGATAAAATTTCCTTTAGTACTGTTACATTACCTGTTGCTGTTCCGTCAACATCTAATTTTCAGAGTGTTCCTGATAACATAAGAGATTTTATTTTTTAAATCCATTAAGAAGGCTATGTCTGTTATTTCTCCTTCTAGTATACATAAAAGTCTTTTAAAACTTCTCTTTTTTCAGATGAATTTTTAAATGAACATCATCATTCTGATACTGATAATGGTTCTTCTGGTTCAGAGGTTTCTGTCTCAGAGGTTGATGCTGATAAATCTTTGTATTTGTTCAAGATGGAATTTATTCGTTCTTTACTTAAAGAAGTGTTATTTGCATTAGAAATAGAGGATTCTGGTCCTCTTGATTCTAAATGTAAACGTTTAAATAAGGTTTTTAAATCTCCTGTAGTTATTCCAGAAGTGTTTTATCTCCCTGATGCTATTTCTGAAGTAATTTCCAGGGAATGGAATAATTTGGGTAATTTATTTACTCCTTCTAGACGTTTAAGCAAATTATATCCTGTGCCATCTGACAGATTAGAGTTTTTTGAGACAAAAATCCCTAAGGTTATGGGGCTGTCTCTACTCCTGCTAATGTTCTACTATTCCTACGGCAGATAGTACTTCATTTAAGGATCCTTTAGATAGGAAAATTGAATCCTTTCTAAGAAAAGCTTACTTATGTTCAGGTAATCTTCTTAGACCTGCTATATTTTTAGCGGATGTTGCTGCAGCTTCAACTTTTTGATTAGAAGCTTTAGCGCAACAAGTAACAGATCATAATTTTATAGCATTATTATTATTCTATAACATGCTAATAATTTTATTGGTGATACCATCTTTTGATATCATTAGAGTTGATGTCAGGTATATGTTTCTAGCTATTTTAGCTAGAAAAGCTTTATGGATTAAACTTGGAATGCTGACATGTCTTCTAAGTCATCTTTGCTTTCCCTTTCTTTCCAGGGTAAATAATCATTTTAGTTCCTTTCCTCACAAGGAACAAAAGCCTGATCCTTCATCCTCAGGAGCGGTATCAGTTTGGAAACTATTTCCAGTTTGGAATATATCCAAGCCTTATAGAAACCTATAGCCAGCTCCTAAGTACCTATGAAGGTGCGGCTCTTATTCCAGCTCAGCTGGTATGGGGCAGATTACGTTTTCTTCAAAGAAATTTGGATCAATTCCGTTCTTAATCTCTGGTTTCAGAAACATTGTTTCAGAAAGGTACAGAATTGGCTTCAAGTTAAGGCCTCCTGCTAAGAGATTCTTTTCTTTCCCGTGTCCCAGTTAACACAGCAAAGGCTCAGCATTTCTGTAATGTGTTTCAGATCTAGAGTTGGCTGGAGTATTTATGCCAGTTCCAGTTCTGGAACAGGGGCTGGGGTTTTATTTTATCTCTTCATTTGTACCAAAGAAGGTCAATTCCTTCAGACCAGTTCCGGATCTGTCATTATTGAATCGTTATGTTAGGATACCAACATTCAAGATGGTTACTGTAGGACTATCCTGCCTTTTGTTTAGCAAGGGCATTATATGTCTACAATAGATTTACAGGATGTGTATCTGCATATTCCGATTCATCCAGATCACTTTTAGTGTCTGAGATTCTCTTTTTAGACAAGCATTACCAGTTTTGTGGCTCTACCGTTTGGCCTAGCCTCAGTTCCAAGAATTTTTTTTTTTTTCAAAGGTTCTCGGTGCCCCTTTTTTCTGTAATCAGAGAATAGGGTTTTGGTATTTCCTTATTTGGACGATATCTTGGTACTTGCTCAGTCTTCTCATTTTCGAAGAATCTCATACGAATCGACTTGTGTTGTTTCTTCAAATTCATGGTTGGAGGATCAATTTACCATTCAGTTCATTGATTCCTCAGACAAGGGTAACCTTTTTAGGTTTCTAGATAAATTCAGTGTCTATGACTCTGTCCTTGTCAGACAAGAGAAGTTTAACATTGATATCAGCTTGTCAAAACCTTCAGTCACAATCATTCCCTTTGGTAGCCTTATGCATGGAAATGTTGGGTCTTAGGACTGCCGCATCAGATGCGATCTCCTTTGCTCGTTTTCACATGCGACCTCTTCAGCTCTGTATGCTGAACCAATGGTGCAGGGATTACTCAAAGATATCTCAATTAATATCTTTAAACTGATTTTACAACACTCTCTGACATGGTGGACAGATCACCATCGTTTAGTTCAGGGGGCTTCTTTGTTCTTCCGACCTGGACTATAATCTCAACAGATGCAAGTCTTACAGGTTGGGGAGCTGTGTGGGGGTATCTGACGGCACAAGGGGTTTGGGAATCTCAGGAGGTGAGATTTCCGATCAATATTTTGGAACTCCGTGCAATTTTCAGAGCTCTTTAGTCTTGGCCTCTTCTCAAGAGAGAGTTGTTCATTTGTTTTCAGATAGACAATGTCACAACTGTGGCATACATCAATCATCAAGGAGGGACTCACAGTCCTCTGGCTATGAAAGAAGTATCTCGAATTTTGGTTTGGGCGGAATCCAGCTCCTGTCTAATCTCTGCGGTTCATATCCCAGGTATGGACAATTGGAAAGCGGATTATCTCAGTCGCCAAACGTTGCATCCGGGCGAATGGTCTCTTCACCCAGAGGTATTTCTTCAGATTGTTCAAATGTGGGAACTTCCAGAAATAGATCTGATGGCTTCTCATCTAAACAAGAAACTTCCCAGGTATCTGTCCAGATCCCGGGATCCTCAGGCGGAGGCAGTGGATGCATTATCACTTCCTTGGAAGTATCATCCTGCCTATATCTTTCCGCCTCTAGTTCTTCTTCCAAGAGTAATCTCCAAGATTCTGAAGGAATGCTCGTTTGTTCTGCTGGTAGCTCCGGCATGGCCTCACAGGTTTTGGTATGCGGATCTTGTCCGGATGGCCTCTTGCCAACCGTGGACTCTTCCGTTAAGACCAGACCTTTTGTCTCAAGGTCCTTTTTTTTTCCATCAGGATCTGAAATCCTTAAATTTAAAGGTATGGAGATTGAACGCTTGATTCTTGGTCAAAGAGGTTTCTCTGACTCTGTGATTAATACTATGTTACAGGCTCGTAAATCTGTATCCAGAGAGATATATTATAGAGTCTGGAAGACTTATATTTCTTGGTGTCTTTCTCATCATTTTTCTTGGCATTCTTTTAGAATACCGAAAATATTACAGTTTCTTCAGGATGGTTTAGATAAGGGTTTGTCCGCAAGTTCCTTGAAAGGTCAAATCTCTGCTCTTTCTGTTCTTTTTCACAGACAGATTGCTATTCTTCCTGATATTCATTGTTTTGTACAAGCTTTGGTTCGTATAAAGCCTGTCATTAAGTCAATTTCTCCTCCTTGGAGTTTGAATTTGGTTCTGGGGGCTCTTCAAGCTCCTCCATTTGAACCTATGCATTCATTGGATATTAAATTACTTTCTTGGAAAGTTTTGTTCCTTTTGGCCATCTCTTCTGCCAGAAGAGTTTCTGAATTATCTGCTCTTTCTTGTGAGTCTCCTTTTCTGATTTTTCATCAGGATAAGGCGGTGTTGCGAACTTCTTTTGAATTTTTACCTAAGTTGTGAATTCCAACAACATTAGTAGAGACATTGTGGTTCCTTCATTATGTCTTAATCCTAAGAATTCTAAGGAGAAATCGTTGCATTCTTTGGATGTTATTAGAGCTTTGAAATATTATGTTGAAGCTACTAAGTCTTTCCGAAAGACTTCAAGTTTATTTGTTATCTTTTCCGGTTTTAGAAAGGCCAGAAAACTTCTGCCATTTCTTTGGCATCTTGGTTGAAATCTTTAATTCATCTTGCCTATGTTGAGTCGGGTAAGACTCCGCCTCATAGGATTACAGCTCATTCTACTAGGTCAGTTTCTACTTCCTGGGCGTTTAGGAATGAAGCTTCGGTTGATCAGATTTGCAAAGCGGCAACTTGGTCCTCTTTGCATACTTTTACCAAATTCTACCATTTTGTTGTATTTTCTTCTTCTGAAGCAGTTTTTGGTAGAAAAGTACTTCAGGCAGCGTTTTCAGTTTGAATCTTCTGCTTATGTTTTTCATTAAACTTTATTTTGGGTGTGGATTATTTTCAGCAGGAATTGGCTGTCTTTATTTTATCCCTCCCTCTCTAGTGACTCTTGTGTGGAAAGATCCACATCTTGGGTAGTCATTATCCCATACGTCACTAGCTCATGGACTCTTGCTAATTACATGAAAGAAAACATAATTTATGTAAGAACTTACCTGATAAATTCATTTCTTTCATATTAGCAAGAGTCCATGAGGCCCGCCCTTTTTTTGTGGTGGTTATGATTTTTTTGTATAAAGCACAATTATTCCAATTCCTTATTTTATATGCTTTCGCACTTTTTTCTTATCACCCCACTTCTTGGCTATTCGTTAAACTGAATTGTGGGTGTGGTGAGGGGTGTATTTATAGGCATTTTAAGGTTTGGGAAACTTTGCCCCTCCTGGTAGGAATGTATATCCCATACGTCACTAGCTCATGGACTCTTGCTAATATGAAAGAAATGAATTTATCAGGTAAGTTCTTACATAAATTATGTTTTTCTAAAACAGAGCAGTCGCGCTTTCGCTGATAAGTGGGCATTTTGGCTAAAATGTTTTTGATAGAATTATCCATTACAGCCGTTAATTGTTGCATAGTAAGGAGTATTGGCGCACTAGATGTACTAGGGGCCTCCTGTGTGGGCAAGACTGGCGTAGACGAAGGAGGGGATGATGCAGTACCATGCTTACTCCCCTCACTTGAGGAATCATCTTGGGCATCATTTTCTCTAAATTGTTTGTCACATACATCACATCTATTTAAATGAGAAGGAACCTTGGCTTCCTCACATACAGAACATAGTCTATCTGATAGTTCAGACATGTTAAACAGGCATAAACTTGATAACAAAGTACAAAAAACGTTTTAGAATAAAACCGTTACTGTCACTTTCAATTTTAAACTGAACACACTTTATTACTGAATATGTGAAAAAGTATGAAGGAATTGTTCAAAATTCACCAAAATTTCACCACAGTGTCTTAAAGCCTTAAAAGTATTGCACACCAAATTTGAAAGCTTTAACTCTTAAAATAACGGAACCTGAGCCGTTTTTTTTATATTTAACCCCTATACAGTCCCTGGTATCTGCTTTGCTGAGACCCAACCAAGCCCAGAGGGGAATACGATACCAAATGATGCCTTCAGTAAGCTTTTTCTATGTATCTGAGCTCCTCACACATGCATCTGCATGCCTTGCTTCCCAAAAACAACTGCGCATTAGTGGCGCGAAAATGAGGCTCTGCCTATGATTAGAGAAGGCCCCCAGTGAAAAAGGTGTCCAATACAGTGCCTGCCGTTTCTTTAACATAATTCCCAAGAATAAAATAACTCCTCAAAGCTATAAACTATTAAAAATGCTTATAAATCAATCGTTTTAGCCCAGAAAAATGTCTACCAGTCTTTAAAGCCCTTGTGAAGCCCTTTAATCTTATTTAATAAAAATGGCTTACCGGATCCCATAGGGAAAATGACAGCTTCCAGCATTACCAAGTCTTGTTAGAAATGTGTCATACCTCAAGCAGCAAAAGTCTGCTCACTGTTTCCCCCAACTGAAGTTAATTCCTCTCAACAGTCCTGTGTGGAAACAGCCATCGATTTTAGTAACGGTTGCTAAAATCATTTTCCTCTTACAAACAGAAATCTTCATCTCTTTTCTGTTTCAGAGTAAATAGTACATACCAGCACTATTTTAAAATAACAAACTCTTGATTGAAGAATAAAAACTACATTTAAACACCAAAAAACTCTAAGCCATCTCCATGGAGATGTTGCCTGTGCAACGGCAAAGAGAATGACTGGGGAAGGCGGAGCCTAGGAGGGATCATGTGACCAGCTTTGCTGGGCTCTTTGCCATTTCCTGTTGGGGAAGAGAATATCCCACAAGTAAGGATGACGCCGTGGACCGGACACACCTATGTTGGAGAAATTGAATTCCATTTGTTTTTTAAGGCTGTAGAACAAGCTACTGAGTAGACTTGTGCAGCTTCGAAAAATTTGGTTCGGATCGATTCGAATTTCGGTTCGGATCTATTCGAATTTGGAAAAATTCGAATTAATTCGTTTCGGATTCTTTCGGATTCAGAAAAAATTCGGTTCGAATCGATTTGGAATTTCGGTAAGTGTTAGGGGGGATGTGCTGTGTATTACACTAGTATTATGTACTGTATATTAGGTTTAACCTATAGCAGAGTGATAAAACCTAATATACTGTACAATACTAGTGTAATACACGACCATCCGAATACATCCGAATCGATTTGGATGTATTCAAATCGATTTGGATGTATTCAAATCGATTTGGATGTATTCAAATCGATTTGGATGTATTCAAATCGATTTGGATGTATTCAAATCGATTTGGATGTATTCAAATCGATTTGGATGTATTCAAATCGATTTGGATGTATTCAAATCGATTTGGATGTATTCAAATCGATTTGGATGTATTCAAATCGATTTGGATGTATTCGATTCGATTCGGATGTATTCGATTCGATTCGGATTTATTCGGTAGATTCGGCAGTATTTTAATTCGGAAATTCGAATCGATCGGAATCTCAGAATTTTCCGAATCGATCCGAAACAAATCGCACATGTCTACTACTGAGCTGTTGTTCGTTCCTGGTAGAGTGCTTCTCTCTTTGCATGAATTTGTATACCTGGACTGCTGTGCAGGGTGGAAACTTCTTTTTTTTTTGTGCAAATTTTACAAAGCTTTTGGACTGACATGCAGTGTGGAAGCTGCGCACATTTTGCAAATTCCTTAAAGGGGCACTGAACCCAAATTTTTTCTTTTGTTATTCAGATAGAGCATACAATTTTAAGCAACTTTCTAATGCTCTCCAATTATCAATTTTTCTTCATTCTCTTGGTATCTTCATTTGAAAAGCAAGAATGGAAGTTTAGATGCCGGCCCATTTTTGGTGAACAACCTGGGTTGTTCTTGCTGATTGGTGGATTAATTTAACCGACCAATAAACAAGTGCTGTCCAGCTGAACCAAAAAATAGCTTAGATGCCTTTTTCAAATAAAGATAGCAAGAGAATGAAGAATAATATGATAATAGGAATAAATTAGAAAGTTGCTTAAAATTGCATGCTCTGTGATTCACAAAGGAAAAAAAAATTGGTTCAGTTTCCCTTTTAAACTTCGCTTGTGCATTAATTTTTTTAATGCTGTGCTTTCGTTGTTGCAATAATTGCATGCATGCATACATACCTAATGGAGATAAAGACACATTTAATATGGAAACATTTTCAAGTTGTATTTTAAATGCTTTTTAAATATAGGATTTAAGTCCCTTTTTAACCTTTTCTAACCATTAACAGTGTGTTTTGTTGTTGTTTTTGACAGATTAATTTAAAAAAAAAAAATATTTATATATATATATATGATCTGATTTAAGAATTTTAAAAGATGAATAAATAATTACAGCATCAACTAATTATGTATGAGGAGTAAATAATTTATATTTTGACCTTAAAACTCTTATCTTTGCATAAAATTGTAATTAACGTTACATATTAATGCACAGTTTTTAAACAATTCACAAATGGGACTAACTTAAACAGTAGTGTCCAACCTTTTCAAATATATACACAGTTCAGTGAATACCAAATATACACAGCTGCCAGGGTGCCAGACAGTTTACATATATTGAAAAATAATACTGTGCACTCGCTAGTCCTTTCCAAGTGAATTAACTTTAATATGATGGTAAACGTTTTCATTGTGCCTTCCTCTTAATCTTTTACTTGTTATTTATAAGACTATAGGTACAGGCCTAACAACACAACCATTGGAAGAAACCTTCATAAGTCATTACATAATAGATCATGATCTTAAACTTTTCCTCTTCTACTGGATTCCCTAAACTAAGGTCAATTTTTACTGTCTTGCTTTTCAATAATGTTTTAGAATACACCCGCCACCCAAAGAAAAAAATAATATATTACATTTATTCTATATTCCATACCAATGTGTTGAAATGTATCGATCTTTTAAATGTGGAAGAAGCCCTTGATTTTCACTTGCAAATGGTTGATCATATTGTCACTACCTGTTTTTACATGTAGGAAAAGTGAGATGTGAGGTATAGTGTAATCTAATGCTGCAATTTAAAAATCTTCAGTCTCTGTATGATGCAGATTTGCCATAAAGTTTGAAAGGGGTACTAAACCTAATTTTTTTTTCTTTCATGGTTCAGATTTCATGATAGAGCAGGCAATTTTAAGCAACTTTCTAATTTACTCCTATTATCAACTTTTCTTAGTTCTCTTGCTATCTTTATTTGAAAAAGCCGGAATCTAAGCTAAGGAGCCGGGTCATTTTTAATTAAGCACCCTGGATAGCGCTTGCTGATTGGTGGCTACTTTTAACAACCAATCGGCAAGCGCAACCCAGGTGCTTAACCAAAAATGAGCCAGCTCCTAAACTTACATTCTTGCTTTTCAAATAAAGATAGCAAGAGAATGAAGAACAAATGATAATAGGAGTAAATTAGAAAGGTACTTAAAATTGCATGCTCTATCTGAATCAAAGGGACCCTGAACTCAAATTTTTTTCTTTTATGATTCAGATAGAGCATGCAATTTTAAGCAACTTTCTAATTTACTCCTATTATCAATTTTTCTTCATTATCTTGCTATCTTTATTTGAAAAAGAAGGCATTTAAGCTTTTTTTTTGGTTCAGATTCTGGACACCACTTTTTTTATTGGTGGATGAATTTATCCACTAATCAGCAAGAACAACCCAGGTTGTTCACCAAAAATGGGCAGACATCTAAACTTACATTCTTGCATTTCAAATGAAGAACATTTGATAAGAGGAGTAAATTAGAAAGTTGCTTAAAATGTCATGCTCTCTCTGAATCTCGAAATAAAAAAATTGGGTTCAGTGTCCCTTTAAATAAAATATTTGGGTTTCGTATCCCTTTAATTTGCAGTTGCTTTTCCAAGCAGTATAACTAGCTGCAAAATATCTACCTATGACAGATTTATTAGAACAATTCATTTATGAGAAAGTTTGGGTATATTTCTATTTTTCTGCATACTTATTTTAACTTTGGTCCAAAATGTCAGGCCCGATCACCATGGTAACGTCTGCAACAGAATACAAGTTGCCACATAATTTCTCTCCCGCAGCACAACAGATAGCTGGATGTTTATTTTCCAGCGTAGTCTGTAGTGTCTACTAGATTACATCTTTGCCCTGTAAATATTACAGTTGAGCTAGTGTGGCTGATTGCATCTTAATAACTGCAGAAGTAATATTAAAAGCTGGGATAGAAGCCACATTTTCTTGAAATATTACTCTCTAGCCTTTTCAGTAGCATGTAAATTGTATGTACAGTTTTCTTTATAATTCATTTAGCCACGAATAATGCATGAACCTCACTGTGTAATACTACAGGGAGTTGTAATGCATGGATGCAGCTCTCTGGTTCTGCTGGGTATACAAATATGCGCTGCAGCCTAATTTTGTGGCGAATGAGAGAAACCATTCTTGTCCCACTGAGTATTAGAGATTGACTTCTCAATCAGCTCATATAATAAAGTGCCCCAACGCTTCATAAGCTTTATATTCTCAAAATGTTTGTATAAAACATTATGAATATGTAGAAATTTGCAAGCTGTTAAGTTACCATTCATAAAAACAATGGTTTTTAAAGGGCCATAATACCCAAATGTTTAAACACTTGAAAGTGATGCAGCATAGCTGTTAAAAGCCGATTAGAAAATATCACCTGAACATCTCTATGTAAAAAAAGAAAGATATTTTACCTCAAAAGTTCCTCAGTAGCCACCTCCCATTGTAAAGGATTTCTAAGCAGCATATTAGTGTGTCTGTCCCGGGACAACTGAAAGGATGAGCTTCGTGCACTCTCATATTATTTCACCAATCAGGTAAAGGAAGCTTACTATGAAATCTCATGAGAGTTAAGTCAAATCTCATGAGATCACAGTAAGAGTTCATGACCTCAGCACTGCTGATGCTGATTGGCTGCTGTTCATTTTTTTTATTTTTTTACCTGCAGCTGGGAGCAGCTGAGTATAAGTTTTTACACAGAACTTACTCAGCTGAGCTGAGGAGATTGTGAGGTAAAATATCTTCCTTTTTTACATAGAGATGTTCAGGTGATATTTTCCTGTCAGCTTTTTACAGTTATACTGCATCAGTTTCAAGTGATTTAGCATATGAGTATTATGTCCCTTTAAATTCTCTATTTCTGTAATTACCAATTGTTTACATGTTTATTTTTAATACATTAATACAGGTACATGTAAAATCTTTAATATTTGTTAATAACTTTGATGATTTTTTTTTTTTAAAAAAAAACAGTCCTACTAAAAATGTAAAGCACTGAGAAATTTAAATTGACAGTGTATCAGTTTTATTTTTAAAGTGACATATTTTACTTTATTTTAAGACAATTTGGTAGGGCTATTTTCAGATAGGACCACCACCCCAACCTTAGTGTGATGCCAGCAAAAAACGAAGGTCTATTGCAAATAATCATTTATAACTTTTTTTTTTTTTTTTTTTTAATATTTTTTTATTATATAAATAGGTTATCACAACTCTTTCAAACGTTACAAGTATCGAGTAAACACAAAAATCACAAAAATGGTATCTCGTATTACATTGAAATGACATAGATATTGCATAATATAACCAGGTTTTTACCTCCATTCCTAGTAGATCTAGAGATCAAACTATACCTGAGTGGGAGGTGAAATAAGGAGTGAGTAGGAGCGTTTACAGGTTAGGAGAGTCGTTGTCAGTTGGTAGGTTTAAGGTTTTGGCGTCTTTATTTTTTTATTCCGCCTTTTGATCTGCTTTATAAAAGAGGAATTACGCTAGTAGTCGGTTGCTATGTGGATATTGCCTGTATAAGCAGCTGAGCGGATACAAGGGGCCAACAAGGGCCACCGCTCCAAGAGGGTGAAATCAAGATTCAGTCATCTTTGCGCTGTTGCGGGCTGAAGTACCCCCTTTGAGGGGGGAGAGGATATTAGATAAGGAGGGGGGGAGCTCATTGAGTGGAGGGGGGGTGGGGGGGGGAAGGGTGGACAGACCGTCCTGGACCCGTATCGGGGGCCAGTAACACTAGGGGGCAGGGAGTCCTAAGATTTAGCTCTGAGGCTCTGCAGGTAAGCTTCCCAGGGTTCCCATACAAGACAAAAAGTTTCCGACTTGCGCCGGATTCTGTAGACAAAGTCTTCCATGGACTTGATATAGTTCAGGTATTCCATTACACTCTGCCATTTTGGAGGGTGCACTTTCTTCTAGTTCCTGGCAATTGCCATTTTAACTGAGGTGAGTATATATATATAAGAAGGGTTCTCTGGTGCGGAGGCACTTTCTCTAAGCCCAAGTGGAGAAGGGCTATTCCGGGGTCCTTTATCTCTGGAAGACCCATCAAGCAACAAATCTTACTGGTCTTACCCCAGAGCGCCTTTAGGTTGGGACAAGTCCACCAGGTGTGTAGTGGGGTGCCAATGCCACCACAGTTTCTCCAGCAGGAAGGGGAGTGATTAGGGTAGAGGGTCTGCAGTCTGGTTGGGACCAGATGCCACCTGGTGAGCATTTTAAAGTAGAGCTCGTACATCGTGGTGCAATGTAAGGCCGCCTTGGTCTTGGCGATGGCCAATGTCCATTTCTTGGGGGAGTATACCGTTTGTAATTCTGTCTCCCAGGAGAGCATGTGTCTCGTCTTAGGAATTGTGGGGGGAACCAGTAGGCATCGATAGTGTGCCGTGAGGGGTTTATAGGTCTGGAGACCCGTTTTCCATCGAGCTTCCCAAGCCGTAAGAGGCCGTGGGGCATCTCTCAGGAACCCCCAGGCTTTTAGTAGGGATCTTAATCTTAGAAGTTCAAATGCCAATTGCCTCGGGACCTCAAAGTTTGCCACCATCTCGTCTTGTGTTAGTAGCCGATCTTCTACATAGAAGTCGCCTACTGTCAAAATTCCGATCTGCCGCCACGATTGAGTTAGAGATGGTGTGTACGGTAGCAAGATGCGGGGGGAACCACAGCAAATCAGATCTATATAGGCAGGTAATGATGCCTGTTCCAGGTCCCTCCATCTCGTGGGGGGGAGGTCTCGTCCCCAAGCTGAGACATGAGAGATCATTGCCGCCTCATAGTACATCTTCACGCTTGGCAATCCCAGCCCTCCCAGATCTAGGGGGGACTGTAAGATTGAGGCCGCGACTCTGGGTTTCTTGTTGCTCCAGACATATCTATTAAAAAGGGTCTGAAAATTTTTCAGAAGTTTATCTGGGACTGGGAGGGGAATACATCGCATAATGTACGTTAGCTTGGGTAGTAGCATCATTTTCAGAGCTGCAATTCTTCCCATCCAGGAGAGTTCGTCATATTTCTTTGCTCTCAGGTGTTTGTCAACCGCCTTCAACAAGGTGTGGTAGTTCTCATGGAGGACCGTCTCCTTGTCATGAGACAAGAAGACCCCAAGGTGCCGGATACCTCTAGTAGACCATTTGAAGGAGTATTGCTGTTGCAAGGTTCTCTGTTCTTGAAAATCTAAATGAATCGAGAACGCCTCCGTCTTGGCTACATTTATTTTGTAGTTAGAGAGTACACCGAATCTTTCAATAAGAGCCATCAGCGGTGGGAGTGATGAGGTCGGCTCGGCAATGAAAAGTGTAAGATCATCAGCGAATAATGCCACTTTTTGTACTGAATCATGCAGTAACAGACCCTGGATTTGGGTGTCCTGCCTAATGGCTTCCGCTAATGGTTCCATAACCATCGCAAAAAGGAGCGGCGACAGGGGGCATCCCTGCCTCGTTCCATTACGTATGTGTATCTTAGGGGAGCAAAAACCTAGCCCCTTAACCACCGCTGTGGGAAGGGTATATAGGGCCTCAACTGCCCTACAGAATGAGAGCGGGATCCCAAATGTTCTCAGAGTCTCAAACATATATTCCCATCTCACCCTGTCGAAGGCCTTTTCGGCATCCAATGACAGGGTGAGAAGGGGCAGGCCCATGTCGTGTGATTCAGTGAAGATGTTCAGCAGTCTACGGGTATTGTCAGAGCCCTGTCTGCCTTGGACAAATCCGACTTGGTCTAGATGGATTATGGAAGGGAGGTGTTTCCCTAGTCTTGTCGCAAGAACTTTAGAATATATCTTGATGTCCACATTTATAAGGGAGATAGGCCTGTAGCTCCCGCATTCCTTGGGGTCCTTCCCTTCTTTAGGGATGGTCATAATAGTAGCCTCCAGGAATTCCCCTAACATCTTGCCTCCTTTAGCCACATCGTTAAAACAGTCGGAGTAGAAGAGGAGAAAGAAGAGACACAAAGGTTCTGTAGAAGAGGGTAGAGAAGCCATCCGGACCAGGGGCCTTGTGGGGTTTAAGGGACAGGACGGCCGCCTTCACTTCCTCTAAGGTGAATGGTCTATCAAGGTCTGCTGCAGACTCTTCACTCAGCTGTGGTAGACGCAACTTGGTTAAGAATTGCCCCAACTCCCCACCACTCGCCGGTGGGTCATTAGAGCCACTGTCCATTTATAACTTTTTTATTATATACATATTGTGGATAAAAAAAATAATCTTTAAAGATCATGTTATGTTTTATAGTCTCCCTGGTAGGTCTGTAGTTATACAAAATTAAATGGGCACCTGTTAAAATAAATGTTTGAGCACAAAGTATTGATTTCATTCACTTTCGCCCTCCCAAAACGACAATAATAAGCTTGTTTAACAATTAAACCTGTTGAGTCATTTCCATTATATAATCTAGATGATTGGGTATTTAAAATTGGTTGCGTATTGTAAATGCTACTTTCCTACCCAGGTCTAAGTTTGGTACATTTACAAAACCACATATTGTAATAGATAGGTGGAGTGGAGTAAAGGTTTATTTATTTTTTTTAATAAAAAAGAAATACGCTCATAATTGCACTTATATAAATGTAATGGTCTCCTATAGTAGTTTGTTACTTATATGTCTCTTTAAAGGGACAGTTTACTTGAAAATTGATTTTGTTTAAAAAGATATATAATCCCTTTTATTACCCATTTTCTAGTTTGGCATAACCAGCACCATTATATTAAAATACTTTTTACCTCTGATTACTTGTATCTAAGCCCCTGAAGACTGCCCCTTTTTTATTTTTGCTTTTTACAATCTTACATTTTAGTCAATCATTGCTGGTTCTTACATAAACATTATAATTATCTACGGGACTGAGCACAATTTTATCTATATGGCACACATGAACTAGCACACTCTAGCAGTTGTACGAGGTTTAAAAAGCACTGAGATAAAGGACGGCCTGCTGGAGCTTAGAAACAGGCTAACTTAGAGGTTATAAAGTATATTAATTTAACAATATTGTTTATGCAAAAATGGAGAAAAGGTAGTGAAGGTGTTATCTATATTTTAAACAATAAAAAGTAGACTGTCCCTTTTTATGGAGAAATTAAACAATTTTGACATTGTAATATAAAATGGTTAAAAATAAATAGTAAAAAAAAAATCAATATATTTGTATTTATTTTGTCACATTCGGTGTAATTAAACTAACTTTAAATTGCAGGTTTCCAGTTCCCATGAGAATTAGAAGTGCAGACTACAGACTTCAAGCCTAATAAAACTGTTAAGAATATTGTACTATAAGGCTAGCTATCATTTGTATGTGCCCATATAACTGGCCTCTGCAGACAAGATAAGTGGCTATTAAAAGCTAAAAAATATATAGTGAAGCCCGTAAATTTATGGAGACTAAAATTTTACTCATCTCTTCAATATTTAAATGACTGATACAATAAATACTTTAACATATTATTCTTTAGCTAATCTCTGATTTTAATGCATACATTTTTCATGTACAGTGTGTTTGAATCATATATGCAATTTTATTTTTCTAGAAAGAACCAATTGAACTAATCTAAGACTATGAGTTTTAAAATTGGGGAAAAAACTGGAGACGCTTATCTGCCACAACCTGTGGACACTTTAAGTGTATTGAACCAAAGATCTTATTTCTGGATCATTTAATTACCCATGTCTAATTACATAAATTTGAAGTTCCTGTAAGAGGATAGTCCATTTTATCACTGGATGCTGTTAATTAGGCTTTTTAAATTAGGTCTTGATTAGATTTCAGTCCGTTCAGCTAAGAGATATCTAAGCACCTTGTATTAACATTGTTGAATAAAGATTTCCTTGGTTAAACTTAAAGGACCAGTAAACACAGTAGATTTGCATAATCAACAAATGCAAGATAACAAGATAATACAATAGCATTTACTCAGAAAAAAATCTACTACTCATTTGAAATTCAAACACATTTCAAAGTTATGTATATTTCCACTCCCCCTGTACCATGTGATAGCAATCAGCCAATCACAAATGCACATACGTATAGTCTGTGAATTATTGCACATGCTCAGTAGGAGCTGGTGACTCAAAAAGTGTAAATATAAAAGACTGTGCACATTTTTTTTTAATGGAAGTAAATTGGAAAGTTGTTTAAAGTTACATGCTGTACCTGAATAATGAAAATGTAATAAAACCTGAGTGTCCCTTTTTAAAAAAAAATTTTTAACCGATATTTGGATTTACATTATGCTTACATGGATAGTATCAAAAGAAATGTCAATTGATTCCCCCTAAATCCTTTAACAACAAGCTTTGATTAGAAAAGCTTTTCTCTGTTGCAATTTGTGACAAGGAGTCCTTGACAGGTTTGATGCAGTCTAGATGCTTGCAGAACATGAGTCTTCAATTTTCTTTCCTTATCAAATATGTAATTGCTGGACTACACTAGAACCTTTAACCAAGCTTAAATCCAATTGACTCATTTTAGTACACACAAAGCTGTACCTTACTCCTAAAAATGTATTGCTGGCTTCACAGTTTTCTTAGAGTCCTGCTGCAATGTGAATTTTCTCCACCAAATCCTGGTACTTTCTCTTTAAAGGAACAATCTACTCCAGAATTATAATTGTTTAAAAAGATAGATAATCCCTTTCTTACATATTTACTAGTTTTGCATAACCAACACGGTTATATTAATAATCTTTTTACCTCTGTGATTACCTTGTATCTAAGCCTCTGCATACTGCCCCTTTATTGCAGTTCTTTTGACAGACTTGCATTTTAGCCAATCAGTGCTCTCTCATAAGTAACTCCATAGGCATGAGCACAATGTTATCTATATGACATACATGACCTAACGCCCCACTAGCTGTGAAAAACTGTCAAATGCATTCAGATAAGAGGCCTTCAAGGACTTGAGCCACTTGAGCCTGCCTAGGTTTAACCTTAAACAAAAAATACCACGCGAACAAAGCAAATTTGAGGATAAAAGTAAATTGGAAAGTTGTTTAACATTACATGCCCTATCTGAATCATGAAATTTTAATTTGGATTAGAATGTCCCTCTAAAAATGGACAGTATACACTAATTATATAATTAGCTTAATCAAAAGATTTAATTATGTTGATACGTCTGCAACCTTTCAAATATACTAGGTCACATCGTATGGTGCTGCATTCTATGTTCAAACTGTGAATCTGAACCGTTAAAAATGGCCCCCAAACTCAGCCCCTAAGGATATATCTTCTTAACATGATTCCATATGCCCCTTTAGTAACCGACTCGCAAATAATTTTTTCTGTCTGTGCACGGACAGTTGCGTTTGCGTCATCAGATCGTCAGACACACGACTCGCTGAATGTGCGCATGCGCAAAGTGTATTGGGAATGAAATATTCGAAACCTTCAAAGAACTACTTTTCTGTGCTGTGTTTGACAGACACTGTTGAAAAGTACACAGGTTATTGAAGTACCGTTTTTTGGAAAACATAAAACAGAACCTAAGTAATAACAAACATAATTTGAATGATAAAAAATGAGAGTGCATGTTTTAAGACAGTATATTTTAGAGCTGGGTATATAGTGTGTATATTTGATGATAAAAAAATATATATATATATATATATATATATATATATATATATATATATATATATATATATATATATAATCCAGAAGGGGCACCAGCGCTAAAAAACTGTAACACTTCGTATTTCTTAGTTTAGGTTCTGTATAGGTCACTGTTAAGTGTACGCGTGCTGCCTATGATGCAGTGTACCCTTGTCACTGTAAGTAATAAATAATAAAAAGAGAAAATCAAATGGTGGCGCACAGCTGATTACTATTGGTGTATATGTTGAAGTATTATCAATATATTGTTGGTTGGTATGTCATAGAAATAAAGTACATATGTCCATCAGATAGGTTCGTAGCCCAAGTTATTTCTTATAATTTGACAGTTTTTTTATCCTTCTAAGGTAAGTAAGATGTGCTTACCAGAAAGTACCTCAATCCTATGAGGTAAGATGTCAGCTTTTTTTGAGGTTTACAGATGGTTCTTGGACTCTTGTCGAGAGGTAAAACTTCTTTTCTTTTAAATGGGAAATCCTGCACTTCCCGTAGTATGCCTTTAATGGAAATCCTGGACTCTCTTGTAAATATGTTTCTGCTGGATGTTGTTTGACGAACAGTAATGGAGACTCCT
>NC_069502.1:724483074-724505574 GCF_027579735.1 Bombina bombina | reverse complement strand
GCGCATATCGGTACCAACAGTTTTATATATATATATATATATATATATATATATATATATATATATATATATATAATTTGTGATCTTAAATTATCAACATATGGCAAAAACAGCACAGAAACATTATATAATATAAATATAAGCTACGGTAAATAGTTAACTAAAAAACGCTTTTTTAATAATCAAAACATGGCGGCGTAAATATTTATAGAGATGTACTGTGATAAATAGGTAGTAAATAGGGAGTAAATGCTTTTTCCGACAGGCAAAATTTATCATTATTACGCCCCAGGTCGCCTGCGCAAAGTTAACCTTGTAAGGAACGGCACCTTCACCAGCGCTACTTTCCAACCTATGTCACTAGGCCAGTCCTGCAGCATTTTTTTTAAATGCATAAAGACTTTATTCAGCCTTATGTAAATGTATACCACTTTATATTTGTCTTTTTAGAATAGAGGTGGAAAGTTTTTAGGCCAAAGACCATATTTGGTTCTGCAAGGCATTTCATACAGTTCCCCAATGTGTTCTTTCATTTTTACTTCCACAAATGGAATATGGAAGATATGAACCCACAAAACACCCTGTACTCCCTCCCTCCGCCCTCTCTCTAAAGCACATAATATATACATATATAAGGGTTAAAAAAATAGCGTTCTTTAAGAATTTTTTAGGTATTTAAAACTGTTAATTGCCCATCCATGATCACATTTCTAATACTTGAGGTTACTCGTCCAAGTAACTGTTAGTAAATGTTTGAGCTAAACATTTCATCCTTATTTATTATCTGAAAATCTATTTGAATGTCTTCTATTCACATGCACTGGCAGAATAATACAAATACTTGTGAGTTTCACATTCCTTTTATATGATGCTGTGCAGTGTAACAGGATTGTTCATGCATTTTTTAAATTAACTATGTTGCTGCAGAAAAAAATACCAAAGTGTTGGACTAGATTTCTTTGTGTCTGTTTTATCACTCTCTATCTAATCTATCTTCTTCCTACCTGTATCCTTCTTTTGTGTTCATTATTTGCTACACAACTTCCTCTGTGAACTCTTGCCATTAGAAACACAGTAGGAGCAAAAGTCTTTGCTAATTTTCCTGGCTATAAATGCACAATTAAGCCAGTGTACCAGCAGGGGTTAGGACAATCAGTGTGTACCGACGCCGAGTGTTACAGAATTGCTGCTGTTGTTCAAACAGATAATTAGTGTATCATTTGAAACCTGTTTTCTGCACAGGGCAATGACTTATAATGTTTTCTACTAATTACGAAAAAAGAAAGAAAAATCAAAATGTGTGTGGTTTTATAGCTTAACTGCTTGCTTTTGATTTTGCAGTGAATGGATTTAAATTGATCACATCTGTAAAAGCTATTGAACATGTTGCTGATGTGGTTAATATTGTCTATTTACTTGGGATTAATAAAGCGCATTGGTAATTTTGAACCACACAAATGTAAAGCTTATTCTGAAAAGGTCCATCTATTTAGTATGTTTGTGGTGTGTAATATTTATAAATGCAGTCAAAAGTTAGGTACCTCTTAGATTTTATAGTTATATTAATCTCATCATTATGTAAAATACCAGTGTAACCTATTTTATAGCATACATAATGGTAAGGATCAAATTTGTCTAAATCTAACGTTTGTGTCCTATTATATATATGCATGTAAAACAGAGAAGAAAATCCCTATATGAGATGGCAAAACTGCCTCTCCTTATATGGATCAAGTATAGTGAACAAAGAAAGAGGGCGCCTCATTGTGTATTTCAGCCAAATCGGTATATGAACGTGCAAGATGTGATGGAGCTCACCAGATATTGTTGCACCATACTGTGACCAGTGCTCATGAGCGGGCTAACACTTTCAGTGCTTAGTACACTGGGATAGGATTCAACAGCTGCGGACTGGAAGAAACTGCCACGATACTCTATAGATGTTTCATCCGGGATGAGCCTTTTTATTACATACCTATCACATTTCATCTTTTGAAAAATAGGAATCGTACGATCAAACTTTGGGCTATCACGGATATAACAAACTTTATCTGTAGAGAACATTCAACTCGCAAGGTTACTTTTGTCAGTTACCTTTTTTTGTTTTACTTATTACCAAGCATTATGCATTTTTTGCTGTTTTATTTAATTTTTTTTCCACATTTCAATAGTGTGATATTTACATTGCATTTTTTGGTGCACCCCCAACTCAGAATACCCTTTGGGGTTTTCCTTTTTGTCACATGGATCAAGTATACCCTTATCTGGCACACAACCTAAAAGAAACAATTTGATTAATTCAGTAGAACTAGGATAATAAAATGCAACAAAAAGATACTTTAATGGAAACAAATCCTTAAGCCAACCATTAATAAAAACGCCTTCAAGGCTGATAGAAGTGAGGGTACCCAGTTGTCCAGGGAGCTCCTTATAATGATAAACCAATATAAACCAATGTGGGTATTAATAAGATCACTCAAATCTGAACCCAGAAGTAGACTGCAGGTTGTGTGCCAGATAAGGGTATACTTGATCCCTATAAGGAGAGGCAGTTTTGCCATTTCATATAGGGATTTTCTTCTCTGTTTTATTTCATACGATTAATCTGTACCTCTAAGCACTACACATTAGCTAACAATTTATTCCAGTAGGTGTGTTTTTACCGTGATTTAACCTATTTCTGGTGGCAGTTAACTTGTGTGTGTATATGTGTATATATATATATATATATATATATATATATATATATATATATATATATATATATATATATATATATATATATATATATATATATATGTATATATATATATATATATATGTGTGTGTGTATATATATATATATATATATATATATATATATATATATATATATATATATATATATATATATATATATATATATAAAATTCTAACAATATACACATGCATGTGTATCTAGGCGATCATTGTGGAATCCTCCTGACGTATGGATAAAGCAAATTGGTAACATAATACAATGCTCCTCCCTACTTCAACTACAGCAGCTCTGGATAAACAACTTTTCAATTTTACTTTCCTTGCTTTGTGATTTATAGTCCCTTGTGTTGGACACATTGCATTGGCAGTCAATTAGAGCGCTCTGCTCCCTTCTTAACGCACATTAATTAGGTTAATAATTCAGCAATATTCCCCTATGTGGAAGGAATTACCTGCAAGTGATAATCTTATTTGCCTCTGTCATTGAATCATTCTGGGAATTTACCTGGAATTGTCCTCTGTTGAGAGCTTCTTAAGCATGCACAAAGCTCTTTGTTTGAAACTTTGAATGTGAAAATTCTCAGTGAAGCATCTACTGATTATCTGCAGCTATTAATGTTTGAAATAATTCTGCGCTTTGAAACTTGAGAAGACATCAAAAGACACTATTTTTTTTTCTGTGTGCAGACCCACCAATGAACATCAAACAATATTTTTGTTGATGAATTTAAAAAGAGCCCCTTTTCATGCTTTTGCATTTTTTGTAAACAGCTGTGCGAGTTTTGTTTTAAAAATAAAGCTTTTAAAATAAAGCTTTATTTTCCTTATGTCGTGCAAATGTGTTGTTCTGCCCAAATTTAAATATGTATTTTCATTTAGCAAGCCATGCATTCTCTAAATGGTTGCCTTTTTTAAAACCAGATATATATGCAGTGCTACTTTAAGTGACAAATACCATCTTATTTGCGGTTTCATAACATTGTCACATTTTTGTATTGTAACTTCTTGTGAATTAAAGCAATAGTAAATGCTAGCGTATTTGAAACATTAGGATTTACCAGTGCTTTAAATAAAGCGGACTTTCAGTTGTGAAGTAAAAAAAAAAAAAATGATGCTGAAAGGGAGTTTCTGCCGAGCTGTGTGATGTTACCTCTTAGCCAATATCTGTGCTAGCCATTCGGCATTATGCAGTATGGTTAGCACGCTATTGGCTAAGAGGAGCACGCATCATTGAGAAAATAGCATTTTGCTGTGGGCAGCCGAGCCACTCAACTCGGCAGAAACTTGCAAGCAAATAAAGGTACTTTTAGCATGAAGTTTTTTTTATACTCCATAACTGAAAGTCCCCTTTATTTACAGCACTAGTAAGTCCTAGTGTTTCAAAAACGCTGGGATTTACCATAATTTTAAATAATGGTAATTGGATATATTCTTAAAGGGACACAGTATCTAAATGTTGAAGCACTTAGATTGTAGTCAGCTTTTTGCTATCAGATCAGCATCTCTATGTTAAAATGCTATCAGATCAGCATCTCTATGTTAAAATGGAAGATAACATGTCCTTTAGTAGCCACATCACGTTATAAAGGGAATTTAAGCAGCCAATCAAAATGCTAGTCCTTTGCATGTGCCAGATGCACAAAAGAGTAAAAAAAGAAAAATGTATAAAAAGATTATCACATTCTTTAAAAACTTGTATCCTTCTAATTGTATATAATCTATATTTTTGGCAATCTGGCTTCATATGGTAAAGGAAGCACAATTAGATGCAGATTCCCATAGCCCACAAACAGCAAGTCTTGGTTGTCATTTGACAACCGAGACTGCAAGGGCTGCAAACAGCTTTCATTTAACTTTCTTTTTCCACCAAAAAATATGTTGAATTGCGTAAATAATGCTCTTTTATATGCATCATGGACCATTTTTTAGTACAATACCCCTTTAACTTTACCTCTAATGCAAAAAAAATAACCATCCTTTAAGATGGGAAGGACACTGATTTTTATTTTGTCTTATGCCAGTAACTAGGATTGCCAGTTGCCCTCATCAAAAATATTGGGCACCCTGTAGGTGACGTAGCCCTAGTGGTAGGTAGGGTTACCCAATGAGAAAAAATAGCAGCCACTCATAAGAGTTTTACAAAAAAAAGTGGACATTTTAGTGTGCAATATTTTTACACTGATTTAACTGGATTGTCTGAATATTGGACACCAGGTAACCCTACTAGTATTGCACAAGGTTTAACTAATTTATACCGGTACAGCAAAGTTAAAAAAAGACACATTTGCGATAGGAATGGCATCTAGTAATGTGTCCTTGTTAAGCTGAACGGTTTATGACTTAATGTCTGGTCTTTAATTGTTGTGGTTGTCTTTGAGGAAAAAAAATGAGCTGTGTCCAATATTGGAGAAATATTCCAATAAATAATTTTGATTGTTTAAATAGAAAATATTGTGTGGGTAAGATGCAGCTAATGATACGGGGGGTTTTACTGCGACAAGCTGAGTAAGCAACCTTATGCAACAAATGTCTTTTGGCAGATCATTTTGTAGTAGATTAAATCGTGCTTCTATGTGCATTGTAATTCAGTGTTGCTGCTGCTGGTTTATTTTTATATTCATTTATTTATTTTTTCTTCCCTAACCCATTTTATTTGTGACATAGCTTTTTGCACGAATACCCCTGCAAAGCTGGAAATATTATAAATAAAACAAAATCATTATTTAAAAAAAAAAAAAAAAAAATCACATTAATAAAAGGGTTTCAATGTCCTTAACTCTCAGCAATAATAATAATAAAAAACTTCACTTTTTTAAACTTCACTAAATTTTTATATACAAGTCCCAGCAGAGCGTGCACTCACCTAATAGTCAACTACCAGGGTGCAGGCAAACAAAGTAATAAGTCCATAATCAGCATGCACTCACTGGATTTATAAAAAAGTGCTTTTATTGGCACACAACACGTGACGTTTTGGGGATCTCACCCTTCATCAGTCTAGTTTGTCAATAAAAGCACTTTTTTTTTATAAATCCAGTG
The DNA here is from genome assembly GCF_027579735.1 of Bombina bombina. Taxonomy (NCBI): domain Eukaryota; kingdom Metazoa; phylum Chordata; class Amphibia; order Anura; family Bombinatoridae; genus Bombina; species Bombina bombina. The sequence goes on along the minus strand of NC_069502.1, from coordinate 724,499,796 downwards.
AGTGCATGCTGATTATGAGTATGTATGTACGGGACAAAGTACTGTGTGGTAAGGAAAAGGTTAAAAAGCATACAAGAATGTTGAGTGTGTGGCCAAATGAGTGTTTGTTGTGCAAAAGAAAAAGAGATTGTGTGTAGCCATCAATCCCCAGGTACCTTCCTAGGGGTAATACTGCTTCTGAGCATACTTAGGTATGCTTTTCAAGAAAGGATAGAACAAAGTACATTTGATAACAGAGGTAAATTAAACATTTCTCTCTCTACTATATACACACATACTAGTAGCATTATACTTCTATATACACACACACATCCATAGAATAAAATTGGTATGTTTCTACAGGCTCACCAATTCCTAGTGGGAAAGTAATTCAACGATTCATACTTTTAGTAAGTTTGTACCCCTCCCTAAAGTCATAGCTGTGCTTTTAGTTTTTGTACTTTTATTTCACTCTTCAGGCTGATTGGGTGTGGGTGTGGGGGTTATTTGGGGGGTTTGCTGAAAAAACATGGTTATTAAAACATGTTTGTATGGAAAAATGAGTTTACATGTACAGCTATGGATCTAGATTCAATAACTCCACTTGTAAATTGAGATATAATTTGTAATAGGGGAACTCTGCTCAATTCTTTTGAAACTCCAGATGTTAGAGTTCAAAAATCTGAATTCTGTATCTGAATATAGATAACTTCAATGATGAGCTGTATTGAACTGCACAGATGTTCTATTCATTCAGATTTTTGCTTTGATAGAGTATGGTTGGAATTGGCAGAGAGAAGTGTGTATGTGTCATACAAATATTTACTGAACAATGAGCTGTGAATATGATGACTCTTTAGACAAGGTGCAAGCCTTAGATAGCTGTGCTAGATTTGCGGTGTAAGGTTTGATATTCTATTAAGGAACTGTGCTGACTTTGTCATCAACATTCCATCTACAATTCTTTCAAATAGATTATTGAACTTTATGAATAACTTTAATTGTTTATATTGCAGTGTTTTATGATGTGGTTGCCTATCTTTGGCAGAGGTGGCCCTGCAACACATTGTAGATCTATAGTACATAAATTCCTATAGCAGTTAAAGCGACATTGTATTCCACAACTTTATTATTTAATTTTTTTGTGTGTGTATAGGTTTGGGAAAAACTGCTTGTTTTTCCTTTTTTAATCCACATTTTCTTGTCATGTTTAGGGAAATGTTCCTGTTTACCAGTATTGCTACGGGAACTGTTCCTATTAGCCAGTTAGCGATGGATACCCAAGTATCAAGCACAAGAATGCGTTTTCTCGTTTTCATACACACATATTGAACTGCTCGTTTATATGCATGATAGAAAAAAATGGAGTACAGTTTTCCTTTTTTAAGCATTTACTTTTTGTGCTGACTACATTGTGTTTTGTACAGTCTGTTATGCAAAAAAAAAAAAAATTAACGTAATAAACTAATGCTTGTTATTTTCCCTTTAATTTTTGTTTTAAGGAGGAACAAAATCGAGGCAAACCAAACTGGGAGCACCTGAATGAAGACTTACATGTATTGATAACTGTGGAAGATGCTCAAAACCGAGCAGAAATGAAGTTAAAAAGAGCAGTTGAAGAAGTCAAAAAGTTGCTAGTTCCAGCAGTAAGTAAATTGTTTTAGGCTTACATACAAGGCTACATGTAATTAGATTACGCTGCAGAATCAATATTGCATAATGCTTAGAATTCCAGGCGTTGGACATAAGTCTGATCAGTTCCCGGTAAAGTTAACTTTATTTGCCCATCTTTTTAATTAATGTCTTCAGTTCTTTGCCTTAGTCACTGACCCTTTAATTAATGATATTTGATCAACGATTATAATCTTTTACTGTTTTCTGTGAGAAAAGCCTTAATTGAAATGCTGGGACACACATTTAATAAAACATGATTGTCTACAGTTCCTGTAATTGCAATCATAGATCCATTACTGTACAATAATATATTCAAGTCATACTTTTGTTACAAGCTTGTAAAATTAGGTCAATAGACCATATCAGATCAATATAAGATACACAAAATGGTGCTCACTCACAAAATGGTGCCTGCAGATGACTGACTTTAAAAAATGCTATTTTTTAATACAAAATGTATTTAGTGAGGTAGTTGATGGGCAATATTATATTGGATTTTGGAATATTTGCATTTAGAACCAAGTTTAAACAACATCTTATGTCATTTAGGCAATATTTAAATATTATACAGCTTGTATGTAGTTTTTATATATTAATACTTGCACACATAGTTCCTTCAGAAAGCTAGCACAGCACGGTAAATCAGAAAGGGAAAATTTGTTGTTTACAATAAATATAGACTAGCATTTGCATTTTAAACCACAAAAACCAAACCAAAGACACAGGCAGAGCAGATTGTCACTTACAAGCAGGGAAAAATAATCATTTTTGTTCATTTTATTTAAAAAAATGTATATATAAATAATAAAATATATAGATATATATAGCTAGATTTGTACCTTTTTTAGTACTTTATTAAACTACATAGCAGACTTGCAGATGGCACCTATTGTACTTTTATTTTTATCTTTGCTATATTTTGTAAGCATTTTATTGGTTTGTTTTAAAGTTATATAATTTGTATTTTATTGCACAGTGTGGAAGAAGGGAGGGGAGTCTCTCTTTTGACATGCTACAGATGTACTATGAGTGTTACTTGATATTTAAATTATTGGCCAGAAGAGTGTTAAAATATGTTTGCACAGCAGGTGTTTAGCAGATATCAGAAGCCTTTAAAATAGTAGTGCAGTTACTCAAGATTACTCTGCTATTCTGACAGCATGGTAGAACATGTGATTTTATTCTTGTGCAACTTAGAAAGATGCTGCGTAAATCTGCTCCTGCCCGGGGTGCACAAGTACTGTGCTACAAATGAAACAAGTCAAGCAAATCATGTAGCTTACAGCAAAAATAACAAAAAATGTCAATAATACCAAACTCTCTTTTTATTTAAAAAAAATAAATAAATTGCATACATGCCATCATATTCTCCACATACACACAGTCCCATGGATAATCCTGGAGATAGTGTATATTTTATCCCAGAGAACCCCATTGTGTTTATGTGCACTTGGCAACAGGGGGACAGATTTTTCAGCTTTCAGTTTCTTTCTTTAGTGAATTATTTGCCCATCTATAGATCTTCTTTATTTACCACTTCTTTGAAGGCAAAATAGAGTTGGCATTGTGTCCTTGTCACTTCTATAGATGTCATGGTTAGGTGAAGAACGTGTTCTTCTGGCACCCCCTCTGGTTGAGATGAGTCTGTTTATTAAACGTCTCTCTGTAAATAGCTGTGCTCTGTGTCTATCCGATACAAAGGTCATTCGCTGTGCATTGCCTACACCATAGAACAACTTTGAAGTCAGATCTTATTGATTGGCCATTCAGTTTCTGTCTGTGTGAAAATGTACATTCCAACAGCCTTTTGCAAACTAAAGACCCTTAAAACAGCCTTGTGAAGGATAGTACAGAATTTCCAAGGGCCCTAGAGCAAGCTGTTAAAGTAATGCAGTATTTTTGTAGCAGCATGTTCAGGTTCAGTGGATATATATCAGCTTAGAGGAGCTTCAGGTGATATTTTTCCTACAGTGTGGTGTAAAATGTCTCATGGGCCCTAGGCCTATCAACCAATTTTGTGTAATGTTTATGTAAGCAGTTCTGTCTTCCAAAACCGTACACTTGGCACTGTCATTAAAACTGGAATTCTTTGGAGATTTTTTTTTTTTTTTGCTTGACCAAATACCCTTGTATGTTTTTATTTTTTTTAAAAATAAATGGTGTGGTTGATTATTATTCCAGTGGAAGATGACATGATTCTGTGAATCAAAAAAAAAAAAAGTATTTTTGTCTGAATAGTTACTACAGAAAATGAATAAACACTGTTCTGCTGCTTGGGAAATGTACCCAGGGCTCAGTTTTTTTTATACCAGCACAAAACCCTCATTAAAGTAATTAAGCCTAATTTGAATATTAATCACCTAATAAGGGTTAACATTGCATATTAAAATGTAAATGCAGAGTGCCTTTGCTGCCTACAAAGACCTGCACTGCTGTTAGATGTGAAATATTTCAGGCTGCTGCTACCTGAAGATTTAATATCCTTTTATATTCTAGCTGCGCAGTGCACTTCAGTTTAGACTTGGATGACCTTACGACTTTGACATTCCTAATTATTTTGCTACTTATCTCAAGTGTCCAAATGTTTCTTCAGTTTTAATATACACAGACTTGAAAAACCTTTATGTAGTGATGTTTCTGTGGATGGGACTTTGCTGATCACTTGTAGTGCAGAAGCTGGTTTATTCAGCAGGATCTTAAAGGGACAGTATACAACAATTTTATTAACTGCATGTAATAGATACTACTATAAAGAGTTATATGCACAGATACTGATATAAAAATCCAGTATAAAACCTTTTTAAAAAAAAATTACTTAGAAGCTTCCAATTTAGCACTGTTGATGAGTTTAGTCTGGAAAGCCCACTGAATGGGGCCCGAGAGCAGACCCCCCCACCTCCCCGGCATAGAAATAGATCCATTATACAAACGGAAGCAACGGATTCTTCGTGTTATCTTGTAGTTTTTTGTATATACTTCTTAAAGGTATATTAAAGTGTAGTAATAAAATGCTATAGATTGTTATATCATTGGTTATCATGGTCATTGCAAATTAAGGAGTTAACCATTTAGGCTCCCGAGCTGTATGTATGTACTCATGCTTTAATTCGTTATTATTAAATTGTGTTATTACTGTTATGCCCCTTTATGTGTTATATATATATATATATATATATATATATATATATATATATATATATATATATATATATATATATATTCACATCTTTTATAGCAGAGTTCTTGAAATGGTTAGTTTTTTTTTTTCTCTTTGAAGAGGTGTGCCAAGTCGAAACAAATCAAATGAAATCCTCTGTGCTCCATACTTTATTGTGAAAGTGGATAGACGTTTCAAATGACACACATTTTCATTGAGACATATATTCAATCTCACAAGTTCTAATGCTATACTTTGTCCATAAGCCTAAGACAGTGACATCTGCTAAATTGTTTTTTCTTTTCAGCTTTTCTTTTTTTCAGAGTATGAGAAAGAAAGGCAATTTCTTTTTCTAGCCCAGCAATATAGACATGACACTGTGGTATTTCACCGATAGTAGAAATGTAAAATTAGAGCTCACACACCTACAGATTAATGTATCAACACTGCAAGATTGAGCTGCTTCTTTGCAAGGCTGAAAAAGTGTTGTTTGAAGGCTTTAGACTATGAAAATATTTTGGATAATAACGCAATATTTTCACAGTCTGCAAAAAAATAAATAAAAAAATTCCATTAACAATCTATGGCCAAGGTAAAGCAACTACTATATTTAAATCATAATTTTCATAAAATTCTGGTCTTTAAATAAATATCACTTATACTGGAAAGATAGTCCTTTTGCTTCACGTTAAGCTTTTGATATAGCTATATAAATATAATTAAATTTATATATATATATATATATATATATATATATATATATATATATATATATATATATATATATATATATATATATTATGCGCACACACAGTCGTATGCAAAAGATTAGGCACCCCTGACCATTTCCATGATTTTCATTTATAAATAATTGGGTGTTTGGATCAGCAATTTCATTTTGATCTATCAAATAACTGAAGGACACAGTAATATTTCAGTAGTGAAATGAGGTTTATTGGATTAACAGAAAATGAACAATCAAAACGAAATTAGACAGGTGCATAAATTTGGGCACCCCAACAGAAATAGTGCATCAATATTAAGTAGAGCCTCCTTTAGCAGAACTAACAGCCTCTAGACGCTTCCTATAGCCTGTAATGAGTTTCTGGATGAAGGTATTTTGGACCTTTCCTCCTTGCAAAACATCTCCAGATCAGTTAGGTTTGATGGTTGCCGAGTATGGACAGCCGCTTCAAATCACCCCACAGATTTTCAATGATATTCAGGTCTGGGCACTGGGATGGCCATTCCAGAACATTGTACTTGTTCCTCTGCATAAATGCCAGAGTAGATTTTGAGCAGTGTGTTTGGTTGTTGTCTTGTTGAAATATCCAGCCCCGGCGTAACTTCAACTTTGTGACTGATTCCTCAACATTATTCTCAAGTATCTGCTGATATTGATTGGAATCCATGCGACCCTCAACTTTAACAAGATTCCCAGTACCGGCACTGGCCACACAGCCCCACAGCATAATAGAACATCCACCAAATTTTACTGTGGGTAGCAAGTGTTTGTCTTGGAACTCTGTTCTTTTGCTGCCATGCATAACGCCCCTTGTTATGACCAAATAACTGAATCTTTGTTTAATCAGTCCACAACACCTTCTTCCAAAATTAAGCTGGCTTGTCTAAATGTGCGATGCATACCTCAAGCGACTCTGTTTGTGGCGTGTGTGCAGAAAAGGTCTCTTCTGCATCACTCTCCCATACAGCTTCTCCTTGTGCAAAGTGTGCTGAATTGTTGAACGATGCACAGTGACACCATCTGCAGCAAGATGATGTTGTAGTTCTTTGGAGGTGGTCTGTGGGCTGTTTTTGACCGTTCTCTCCATCCTTTGCCTCTCCAATATTTTACTTGGTCTGGCACTTCTGGCCTTAACAAGAATTGTGCCTGTGGTCTTCCATTTCCTCACTATGCTCCTCACAGTGGACACTGACAGCTTAAATCTCTGCAATAGCTTTTTGTAGCCTTCCCCTAAACCATAATGTTGAACAATCTTTGTTTTCAGGTAATTCGAGAATGTTTTGAGGCCCCATGTTGCCACTCTTCAGAGGAGAGTCAAAGAGAAAAACAACTTGCAACCTTTTCTCATGATTGGATGTCTATGAAGTTCAAGGCTTAAATGGCTCACCAAACCAATTGTGTGTTCCAATTAATGAGTAATAGGTAGTTACAGTTATTCAAATCAACAAAATGACAAGGGTGCCCAAATTTATGCGCCTGTCAATTTTCGTTTTGATGCATATTGCAAATTTTCTCTTAATCCAATAAACCTAATTTCACTACTGAAATATTACTGTATTCTTCCATTATTGGATAGATCAAAATAAAATTGCTGATCGAAACACCCAATTATTTATAAACGAAAATCATGGAAATTGTCAAGGGTGTATATATATATATATATATATATATATATATATATATATATATATATATATATATATATATATATATATATATATATATATATATATATATATATATATATATATATATATATATATGTGTATATATATATATATATATATATATATATATATATGTGTGTGTGTATATATATATATCTCAAAATTTCAGGTCGTAAGCTACTAGCCAGGCCAAAAGTTTACTCGCCACTTCTGATCTTACCCACATTACACCCATTACTCCACCCCTCTTTGCATACGTTTAGTCATTTTTAATATTTTTATTTCATATCTTAATAAATTAAATATTGCTACATACAATAGATTTACATAAATAAGTGCATAGCAGCAACAGCAACTTGGTGGTTCTTAGTAAGACAACAGCTGGATAGAAATAGGAAGTTGAAGTGAATGCTACCTTCTTTAATCTCTCTCTCTGTTCTTGTTTACCCTCTCAGAAGTAACAGTCTAAGCAATAATGGTGCTCCTACAGCCCTAGAGGAATGACATATCCATGCCCTTTCTAGGATATAATTTTTTTTAGACATATGTCAATGCTGCAATAGGAGTGTACATTTTGATTAAACTTTTACTCGCCACCATTAAATTTCCACTCGCCAATGGCTATTAAAGAGTGGAAATTTTGAGCCATATATATAATTTTTTTTTAATTTTTTTTTTGAGGGGATAAGGCAAATCATAGGATGAAAAACCATTAAATATTCAGATTTTAATTAAAATTTAAAATTGAAGTGGTTAGCTGCCCAAAAGTGTGTTTTGAATATTTTTTTAACTGTAAGTAGCAGCAGGTTTTTGTTTGCATTTTTAAATTGATAGTGGGAATTTTTACCATCGCTTCTTTTAAGTGTGAACTTCTTTTTCATTGCTCACCTCGTGATCTGCACTCTGCTTTTGCTTATCTTGATCCGCCTGTCCCTTCCTCATCTCATGTTGAAGAGTGATTAGCAGTTGAATGCTTTTCTGCTTGCTGTTTACTCTAAGCTAAAGCATATGATTTTCTGTCTAGAAGAGACGCTTACTAAAGCAACAGCTAAAACGTTTGGGCATATTGAGTGCCTGCCAGCAAAATATATATATGTGGGAGGTTAAGCATGAATTTATACTCGAGCATAAAAGGGACAGTATACATAAATTTCCATATCGCTGCATGTATTCGACCCTACTATAAAGAAGAATATGCACAGATGTTGATATAAAACCCCAGTATAAAACATTTTAAAAACTTACTTAGTAGCTCCCACTTTAGCACTGTTGAAGAGGTTTGGCTGGGACACCCATTGAAAGGGGCTAGGGAAACCAGAAGAGCAGACACTCCCCTCCTTTCCTGCATATGAAAAGACAGATAACATATAAACAGGATACAGCAGGAGTCTGTAAATGTGTGTATACATCTGACACTGTGGGGCTTGGTTAGGAGTCTGAAAATCAAGCACAATGTTATTAAAAGATAAGCAAAACTATATATTGTTACAAAAACACTCCCAGATGGATCCGCTTTATTCTTTGAATGTAGGTTAGCGATGTAGCCTGGCTATAACAGCTCATATAATTAAAGGCACAGTGTTTATTTGTTTAAAATGTATTAATTTATGTTATGCATGGAAATATGAAATCTTACAAGCTACTAGTAGTTCTATGAAGACGGGGAAGTTTTGCCTATGATCTGAATTGCACTGGAGTAAGTCTTAACGGATGCGTGCAAACTTTTCACACCGTTTCTAGTTCCAAACAGGTTATTCCTGTGTAAGTGCACTTATAGACAAGAGTATGGAAAGCAGCCAATTTAGCTTATAATTTTGTGTTGTGGTTTTTTGAAAAAACTAAAAAAAAAACAACTGCACATGACAAAGTAGAAGATAATCATTACCCTAACACAGCGTGCGGTAGGCCGAGGTGCATCTGCAACACAGCGTGATACAACTCTCGAATTCCAGGATGGCCTAAGTTTGACCTTGAATTGTCTTTGCAGCAATCTGAAATCCAGTGTTATATTGTCAGGCTCTACCACTTACAGCTAAATGCTAAAAAGTAATGGCCGTCTTCTATCCCTCCGATACGTTGATAAACTTAGAAATGCCTAAACATGACGGGACAAAACCTATGCACTGCACCGTCTGTGTGTACATTTACTCTTAATAAATGATGGTGATTAATAGACACCTCTAAGGGTATCTGTACGAGCAGCTGCCATGCTTACGTTTTCACTGGTTAAAATAATTTCACTGCTCTTTATTAAAACTTCATTATGCTTTAAATAGGATTTTGCTAGGAGACATTGAGGAATAACTCCACTCAGTCACTCTGTGAAGCTGACAGCCAATTTGCCGATAGGTGTTTGCGTTCATGTTCATCAGGCCAGTTAAGAGATAAAAATCACTTTCTAATGCACTCAGTTGCCTGCTCTGCAGAAGGTGGATGGTTATGTGATATTTTCATAGCTGATGCCACGGGACAACGGCTATTCAGTTGTCTGACCTCCGTTCTAGAATGAATGTCTTCTCTGTTTTCACTATGACTGGGGGAAATAAAAAAAAAAAAAAAACTTGTTCACCAATAAATATATTTGACCTTGAACGAACAAGCAAAGCAGCACAAGGAAAGCCTGCATCTGTGGGTTCTTATGCGTCAAAAAGGTCTCACTGTACATATTAGTCCAGGTATCTTATCAAGGATTTCTTCAAAACACCTTTTCATTCTGAACTTCCTAAAGTGTCACAGCAATATGTGATTATTTTATTTGTAAACTTAAAGGGACATGAAACCCACATTTTTTCTTTCATGATTTAGAAAGAGAATGCAATTCAAAACATATTTCTAAATTACTTCTATTATCTAATTTGTTTTATTCTCTTGATATTCTTTGCTGAAAAGCATATCTAGATATGCTCAGTAGCTGCTGATTAGTTGCTGCACATAGAAACCTTGTGTGATTCGCTCACCATGTGCATTGCTTTTTCTTCAACTAAGGATATCTAAAAAATTAAGCAAAATAAATAATAGAAGTAAATTGTAATGTTGTTTAAATGTGTATTCTCTATCTGAATCATGAAAGAAAGATTTTGGGTTTAGTGGCCCTTTAATACAACCTAATTTTCTAAAGAGTTCAGCCATAGTTTTCTCCTACAGACAGACACGTAGATTGTAATGGAAATTATTATTATTTGTTGGGGGGGGGGGTTAAATAGTTATCTTTGAATTAAATATTATTAAATCAGGCCAATAAAGGTAGTATTTGTATATCATATTTTGTAGATCCCAGTTGTTTATAAAAAAATATATATATTATGAACAAGTAGACCATAATTAGTGTTAACATTTTACCATACAAAATAATATTATTGCATACTGCTATATGAACAAACTTAAGATATTAAAATAATAAATAAAAAATAATGAATGCATAAGCCATGAGTCAACATGCCAAGCTTTGTCACACAAAACATTTCATAGCATATTGACAAAGTTCAAAGGACAAAAAAAATCAGAAAATAAAAATAAAATATATACATTTTTTTTTTAAGTTAAAAGAAATTGTGAGTAGGAAATGCTTTTCTGTGAGCAACTGATATTCAGATGTCCTTAAAATACCATGCTACTATTTTCTAAACGTGAAGTGACATGAAGTACAAAATCCATTCATGGTACTATAATAAAGATAAATCTAAAAGATGGCTGAACATGGTATGTATATATCAGAATATTTATTAATAATGCAGACTATATTTGAGTTAATACATTGCCCAATCTGATCAAATCAACACACCATAGTGCTAATTATTTCAATGAAAATGCATTGACGCTTGAAAAAAAAAGAGTGTGGAATTGGATTGAAAATACCACAAGCACACTAAGTAAGTTTGTGCGTGCATCTATAAAATGTGATTAACATCAAGTCTGAATCAGACGGAGCTTGCTTGATGAGTTTAAATATGGAAGTAAAATCACCAGCTCTGTTTGAAAAACCCTTCTGCTTGGTGTGCATTTCAGCTGTGTACCGGTAACATTATGGCTGCTGACATAGTGAATTTGCCTTGCAGGTCAGCAATGTGTGAGTCAACCCTGTCTATCACACACTGCTGCAGAGACCCAGGAAACTAACAGAAACTAACCATGAAAATGAGATTTATAGATAGAATTGATTTTTGACACTACATTTATTGCTGGCGCTCGGGCTTATTTAGAACATTATTCAATTTAACACTGATTAATTCAGTAAGCTGCTCATATGTTTCATATGTTCCTTGTACGCAAGCGTATTTTTGTTGTTTTTTTTGTTTTTCTCCAAGAACCATTTTAGTATATGCATTTTCTTTATTTTAAAAGAGCATTCTGATCTTTACGAATCTAAACTAGAAAGAAATAAAGGTTAACTTAAAAAAAAATAAAAAATATGACATACCTGTATAATATCTGCTTCTTTGTTTTGTTTGAGACACCCAAAGGTGCACTTCTGTGCATTACACCTGGATCAGCACTGAATTGTCTGTAAGTGCTTTTAAATGGACATAAAACAAGTTGGAATAGAGACAAATATAATATGTACTTTAATTACTATACCTGCAAATTTATACTGCAGTGCCTCACCATTAACCCTTTCTTTTGAGTTTCCGAATTGTACAGCTCTAACTCCCCCAACTCAATTCCTTTTATGGCTAATGTATCACCACTGCATGAGGTGAGATAGAAAAAAAGTGCAAATTAATTTTGTGGAAGCATGTACTGTAAATTGGATCGCTCAATTATGCCTTCTTTTAAGGGTGTATTGACTCCTCCATATTGATTAGCAGCTTTAAATGTTATCCAAAAAAAACGTTTATAAGACATAACACTTTTATGATTACTAAATAAATACTGAAGCAGGGGCATATTTTGGTCTAGGGCAACAGATTGGAGGGGGGCAGCAGCACATTTTTGTGTATATATTTTTAAGAAGCTTAGTTATTTTAGAAGTATTATACAGGTATATAATAACTATATTTTGCTCAAAGAGCTTACATTCTAGAAGGCATAGTAAGAGAGTGCCCATCGAGATTACAGTTGAGAGGTAACTCTGAAAACTCAATATATTTAGCTAGCTGTTACCTTTAGTTGTGTCAGCACTCAGTATTGTGTTAAGGGAAGAATTGTTTAAATAAATCTTTTTATTTATTTATATATGTGTATATATATATATATATATATATATATATATATATATATATATATATATATTATATATGTATGTATATATGTGTGTGTGTGTGTGTGTGTATATATATATATATATATATATATATATATGTGTATATATATATATATATATATATGTGTATATATATATATATATGTGTGTGTGTATATATATATATATATATATATATATATATATATATATATATATATATATATATATATATATATATATAAATAAAGAACATTTACTCTGGAAATGCCATGAGAAAAAAAATTGCGTTACTCCCTGAGTAAAAAATATTATGACCAAAAAAGGCCTATAAACTTGAGGTGTGGGGGGAGCAGAATTTGAGTGCCGCAGCACAAAACCTAAATACGCCACTGCTTTGAAGTATTGTCTTATTCAGCATCTCGAGTGTACTAACCGCTTACATTATACTGACAAATGTGTTGCATGTTTTGTGTTCTACTTGCATATGCATTAGCTGTTCGTGTTGAATTTACCATATTCTAACGCAACACGAAGAAGGCAAATTAGCTACAGTATTTATTTTTTCCCCAAGTCCACCTGTTTGTCAGTTGTGAGTTTAGAACAAACAATCGAATGTGTAAACATAGCACAGGTCATTGCAAGCATGCTAGGAAGGGATGCTTCTGCCTCAGTGCTTTCGGAAGTCGCATGAGATTTGGTATGGCATTTTGTGTCAGCATGTACAGCTGAAATGTATTGCAAAATCGCAGCTTGTGACATGTTTCAAAACTAAAAGGTTGTTCAATTTGGCCCCTTCACTGCTGGAAGGGCAGCAGATTGGTAAATTACAACCCAAACTTCCTTGCAGCAGCACATAAACTGACGGAAATAGATGAACAGTGATTGAGTTATAAGCAGAAAATGACAGTGATTCATAAGGCTGTGTGTTTGTGGGTATTTCTGTGCCTGGATTATCAAGTGCTATTCAATACAGATCTCTGATAATCCCTTTGTTTGTCAAGAATTCTGCTTTGCATCCATTTTAATTCTACAGTCATATATGCATCTAATTTTGTGCTAGATTCTAAAGCTTACTCGTGGCAAGCAAATGCTAAGCAGTTAAATGGTTAAAATGTATAATTTTATCTCTGACTTCAATAAAACATATTTAGAGATTTTTTTAATTTTATTTTTTTATTCTGCTCTAGTCTGACAAGATTGTTACGACATCATAAGAAGTTGCTGATTGGTTATGCTCACATATCATACATCAGCATTGGCTCCTAACAATGAAATACCTAAAACATAATTTTTCTTATAGGAAAATGTTTTTTATTCTCCTACTCTGTGTCCTCTTTATCTTTTTTTGCCACAGAGGTGTGAATCAGGTTTTACATGAGTTCCTTATAAGAATCAAGTCCAGTAGAATAGAGATGAAATTTGGCTTGAGTTGCTTACTCTTATAATTGGGTGGTTTGGACAGCATCCTCGTGGTGTCACTGGTGCTGCTAATCTGTCCTTTGCAGCTGTCTTTTTAGTGATGAGCGCATGCACACTATTGTGTGCCGCCCCCCCACCCCAAAAAAATAAATAAATAAGTGACAGAATAATAAGAAATCCTCAATTTACAGTGCAAAGTGACTTGAAAAGGGGACAGAATACATAACAAAAGTATGCTGCAAAGTTGTTTTACTACGTATAACTAAACATTTTGTATAAAAATCTCAAGGTATTTACTCTCCCTTTAAGATATTAACTGTAAAGGCTTTTGGTTATTCTAGTGTAGTATTACCTTGGCCTCTAATAATCTTTTAGGTATTATTTTATTACCCACAAATCCTAGCTAGTGAGAAATTTCACTTTTTTTCCTTGTATTTCAAATGGAATCGGGGTGGAAAAAATAGTTGTCCACATTTCATGTTTAAAGATAGACAAAAGCCAGATTTTGTTACTAGCCTAGGATTAATGGAGTATTGTAAATGTGTGTGTGTGTATATATATATATATATATATATATATATATATATAGTGTGGTGTATTCAGTACATATAGAATGAAAGGGAAATTTACAGCTTTGCCATTGTGTGCCACTTATACAAAATATTGTAAATTTAGTAATATACCTTTTTTTTTAATTTTAAAAGACCAGTTTTACACTGCAATTCATTGTTGCCTTTGAAAAGGACATGGAATCAAGAAACTATGCAAATAAGTAAAAACCTTGAAGGTGCAGGATTTGTAAAAAATAAGGAACATTGAATCCTTTCTTAGAAAATTGTAATCTCAGCGCACAAGTTTGTTTAATAATTTTTGGCAGGGTCTTGCAAAGGCCATGGCAGTCACCGTAATCCAGTCAATTATGTGTTTGAGACTATAGAATGTGTCTGATTTTCTGTCTCGGGAAAACCTTTAATATAATCCATCTTAAACCCTAATATGAGAATTACATTTTTTTTCCCCATACAACTTTACTGAGCATCTGTATCCTCATTCTAATTTAAAGGGACATGAGACCCTATTTTTTTTTTCTTTCATGATTTAGAAAGAGCATGCCATTTTAAACAACTTTCTCATTTACTTCTATTATCTATTTTGTTTCATTATCTTGATATCCTTTGCTGAAATGCATATCCAGATAGGCATAGTAGCTGCTGATTGGATGCTGCACATAGATGCCTCGTGTGATTGGCTCACTCGTGTGCATTGCTATTTCTTCAGCAAAGAATATCTGAAGAATGAAGCAAATTAGAAAATAGAACTAAATTGGAAATGTGTTTAAAATTGTATTCTTTATCTGAATCATGAAAGAAAAAAATTGGGTTTAGTGTCCCTTTAAATAGCATTGGACACAGAGGGATTTCATGCATATATACCGTATCCTCATACTGATATCTTTAGGGAGACAGGAACTTTAAAACTACTTAGCTTTCCTTCACAGTCTGCAATTAAATGTACCTATAGTTTATTTAGGATACCTTTCTGTTCTCTTTCTTGTCTGACTTTAAAAAAAAAAAAAAAAAAAAAAACCAGGGCATAGCACTAAATATGATATATGCAAAGCTAAAGTTATCATGGGCATAGCATAAATGTATTTATTATATTAGCTGTTTAAACCTATTCTTTAAAGTAATGGGTGCTGTCATGTTAAAATCTAGTTTTCTCTTATTTTATTACTTCTGATGAGGACAATTAGGTGCAGAAATAACAGAGCCAATAAACTTTACAAACTGTTTGTATGAAATATAACAACATTAAAGGGACGGTGTACTGTAAAATTGGTTTTCCCTTAATGTGTTTCCAATTACTTGGTATAATATTAGTGTATAAAATGTATGAGGAATTACTCCTTTACTTTTATTTGTGTATTTATTTCTTCGACACCACAACCTATTAAATTGGACTGAGCTTGCATGGAAATCAGATCTACTTATTTTATCATTTTCTATACACACACATGCTTCTTTATCTTTATCTCTTGCTGTATACCAAAGCTAAAGGATTGGAGAACAGTTGAAAATTAACATTCCATTACTTATCTTTCCTACCTCACACTGGTAGTGTAATTTCTTCTGCTGGTCATATTTATATAGCTTTTTAACAGCGGATATAGAAGTATTGACATTTTCAATCAGTATAGGTGGGGATATAGGTGGGATATATATATAGGTGGGGATAGTCTTTTTTTTATAAAAAAAAAAAAGGAATTTCGTTTTAGGTCCAAAAATAATGTAAAGTGTATAGCCTAGTGACCTAATCACAGCCACTAAGAAAACAAATGTCCTCTTTTTTTTTTATTGTTTCACAAAGGCTGACGTGAAATAAAAAGTTTAGAGTCAGTGAAAGTCAGTGTTGCTGAGGGAACAATTGCAGGGACCTCTTCAACAAGATTAGTTATATATATATAAAAAAAAATCTTTATATTTAATCAAATAATTACCAAACAATTTTAATGTATAAATGTTAACGTGTTTAAAACTTTTTTTTTTATTATAAAGTGCAAGACTAAAGTATGAAGCAAATATTTGATTTGTTGAGCCTAGTTGTAGATGTTTCCTTTTTAATCTTTTATTTTATGAAGAGAAATCTCTGCTCTCACAGTCCTTTAATTTTATCGCAATTGCCCAATGCATCTGCTTATGTTTTTATTTTATAGTTGACCGTAAAGTCTGGGTCATTTTGACTGTTACTTGCAGAGCAACAGTTTATCACATCTATTACTGTAGCACAACTGCAGCTGGTAAACTTACATAGCTGCTCCTCCTGATTTGTAAAGCAAGGCAATATGGTCCTCTTTTTAATTAAACTTCTGTCTGTTCAGCAGGTGCTACCAAATTCCACA